>NW_004797578.1:205964-233464 GCF_000002075.1 Aplysia californica | reverse complement strand
TGACGTTAAGGTGACCCTTTACAATTAAATGTTGATAAAACAAACAATTTAATCAGGAGTTGCTTTCTTTGCCTCTTTTGCTGTCCTTTTAAAGAGGTGCACGAAAATGGAGATTTTTAGGTCTTTTTATTCAGAAATCAGAGGCACTTGCAAAAAATCAGAGATTTACACCACTTAGATTCGGTGTAATGAGGTCGACAAGTTGTCCATTTGGTGTTGTCTGGACTATATTTAAAAAAATAAAGTATACGAAAGTATTAATTATCCGAAGATAAGTGAAGTGAAGCATAGGCCTACCCGAGATCTGAAAATAGAGTGCAACGCACCCCAGAACTCAAGATAGAATCTAGTTCTAGTTCAAGTAAAGATGTCGGCGATCTGGAGATAGTTGAAGTAAAGATACCGGAAATCTGGAGATAATTTAAGTGAAGATACCCGAAATCTGGAGATAGTAAGCAGAGATACCATAAATCTGGAGATAGTTTAAATAAAACATACCCTAGACCTGAAGATGATTCGAGTAAATCAGCCCCCCCCCCCCCCCCAACCCCCAAAAAGGGAAAAAAACGAAAGAAAAAAAACATACCTACCCCGCAAAAAAACTTTAAATAAATTATGAAATAAAATAAAACGCACTTTTAGAGAACTTAAAAGCGCCCTAGCTATTACTTCACGTTCCACGACCCGATTGTGTCCTATTTCGATAAGACAAGAGTCAGAACCTAACTACTATCCCTCGTTGACACAGCTTGTTGTGCACTACTAGATCTAGCCATTCGAAATGCAGAGCTAGTTTTTGTCTTTCCATTTGTTAGGGGGGGGGGGCGTCCTTTTTTTATCCTTTAAATCTTTTTTTTTGTGGGGGTGTCCTTTTTATCTAAAAAAATGGGGGCGGGAGGTGTCCTTTTTTATCTTTAACATTTTTTAGGGGGGGTGTCCTTTTTTAGCTTTTTTTTTTTTTTGGGGGGGGGGGGCGTTTTTACGCCCCCATAGATACAATTTACAGCATGCAGGAGACAGGTTTCCGACTCCCGACGCTGTTTGTTGACAGGACCAACCAGGGCTGATATAATGCAATATCCCAGCAGAAAGACAGAGATACAATGTAACAATGTAAAATTATTCCCGCATCCGACCAGGACATTGGGGATTGCCTTGTTAGTGAGACAACTTCTTGGGTCTTCGGCATATTGTGGTAGGGTGGCCAGTTCCTTTCCACGCCACCTTTACTTCCCCAACTCGAAGTCAGGTACCCATTACTGCTGGGTGGGCTGGAGGGGGCGAAAAAAAATCGTGTTCCACTTCGGAGACGAGGGCACTAACCGCTCCGCCACCACACCCTCAAGACACAATGTACTCGATAACAATGTTCTCCCCACTCGGAAATCGAAGAAATGTCTCCTGCGTGCACCAGCAAAGCACCTAATCCCTACACCACAGACGCAGGTAGCTATAATAGTCTTTCTTCTTCTTCTTCTTCTTCTTCTTCTTCTTCTTCTTCTTCTTCTTCTTCTTCTTCTTCTTCTTCTTCTTCTTCTTCTTCTTCTTCTTCTTCTATCCCGTGGTTGAGGCAATCGTAGGGGTACCACTGCATCTGACAACCAGCTCTCGCCATTTCTCTCTAGTCTGTCCTCTGCTTTCCTCAAATTGTCACCCATCGTCTTCCCTGTCCACTCTGTTATGTTGTCCTTTCATCTCCTTCTCTGCCCTCCTCTCTTTCTACTTCCTTGTGCTGTTCCTTGTAGGATTGTTTTGGCAAGTCCTGTGGATCTTGTGACATGCCCATACCATTTTAATGTTCGTCTCTTCATTGAGGTCAGTAGATCTTCATGCCTTTATTTTCACCTAAATTAATCTGTTGGGATCAGTATAGTACATGTATTAAGTCTGTGATCATCAGGACCGGGCCATGCAGTTATCAATATATATATATATATATATATATATATATATATATATTGTAAGTGTTTTATGGCATTTGTAATTACTGCATTCGGTCGCATGAGCGCGCGGGACGCAATAAGCATTTTCAGTTTGGTAGGAATTAATTTTGAATGTTGCGCAGGTGGCGGCTGAAGCCTAATCGTATCGATTTTGGACCACCCAGAAATCTATAACGTGCGCAACTGGTACAAGGGACCTCCGAGATTTTTTCACTGTTATTCAAGAAGGCTAGGGGTTACATCCTACCTACCCTAAAATCAGGGGTGTGGCTGAAAGATAACAGTGAGAAAGAGCCAAGGGGTAGCATAAATTTGAAAGGCAGCAGAAAGAATCACGAGCCGAGAGAAGGGGGTAAGGGATGGGACTGGGGGCAGAAAAGGGAAACGTAAGCAGACGACAGAACATGATTTAGAGAGCAGAAAAGGAGGTGAAAGGAGACAATTCTATAGAGAAGAAAATGATTTCGTCGCTGTCAGGTTTCGAACCCGGGAACTACTGAATGAGGCGAACAACATACCTCCAGACCACGAGAGCACCCCCCCCCCCCCCCCTCCACCTCCCACCTCACCCACACACACACACCTATATAGAATAAATAAATAAATTCACAGCCATGTTTCCTGCCGTCACAGAGAAATGCGTTGCATGAGTTCACATGGGGGAGGGGGGGGGGGGTAGGCTGCGGGTGGTTAGCAGGTGATCTAGTGTGATTTGCTCCTTCTTTTCTATCAAACATCTATCGTCCTTATCTCTTCTCTTTTTTTCTATTTGTGACTCATTTGTAATTGTAACACCCCTAAACTTCTGCACTTATGGCTTAATTGTGTTACAAGTGCCGTAAAACTCTTCCTTAAACCTAAACAAGTGATAGCTTCACCGTCCACATACACCTGGAGGTCGGCAGACGTATGAGCACTAGATCTATTTGCTCGTAGAGTATTAACTATGAGTGGGTCATGATTTTTCAGTTCATTGTCGAAATGTGAAGCCACCAAGTATGAGGGAACGTCCATTATTTCAGTCCCCCACCCACCCACCCCCCAACCTCGCCCCCAACCCCGCAAAAACAATAAAACGAAAAAAAACCCTCATCACAATTAAAAATGAAATAAAGCTCATCATTCCTTGTTTAACGTTTGTGTGGTTCATAATCATTATTATGGTTTTAATAGGCAGGTGTGCCCCAATCAGGTCATATTAGGAGTGCCGAAGATTTGACATGTTACTAGTTAAGAAAGAAGGAGCATGCCATAAGAGCGCCCGCCAACCACCCACCATAATAATTATTTCATGGCGTTACCTAGTGTTACAAAAGGCAGTGATAATGATATATTTATTTCTGTAATTTAGCGCAGAGATATAGTAGTCAATGGTTGTAAACATTGTACAACTCTCCCGTCGACATGACGAAGAATATTTAGGAGGCTGGCTGATTGGAAACTGCCCGTCAGTGTCAGAATCAACACGGATAGTGCATGGGAAACACTATATATATATATATATATATATATACATATATACATATAATACATAATTATACCAGTATAATATATAGGGCCTATCATGTTAGCAGGCAGCCGATAGTACTCAATAAAGAACTTCCTCACATGAGAACCAAACTCGTGTCTTTTGAGTGCTTTGGTGCAGAGCCTAATACGGGGTGCCCACTACGGCTGGATTGGGCCGATCGCGGGCACCCCGTTTTATCATTGAGCCATAGACGCCGATATAGCCTGTAGTAATAGCATATCGAACAGATATAATACATCCACTACAGTCTCACCACACACACACACACACACACACACACACACACACACACACACACACACACAATGCACTGGGAACTATAGGAAGTCTTTTACTTTCAGTTGTAGTTTTTAACACTCGAGAATGAATGACGATGACGTAATACGCAATTCTGAGACCTCCGTAGATGAGAGAAGTAAACATTGATACTAAGTTTGTTACATAAAGAAACTTGGAGATTGGGAGCTTTCTGTAACAACATGAACAATCTAACGGTAAATGACTTGCTCTTAAGTAAATATATGGCCGCTTCTAAGGACAAGCGGGCTAACCCAGATTTCCAGGGTTTCCAGAAATTTTGACATACACCAAAAGTGGGCATTGGAGAGAAGTTTGGTTTCATTAGTGTGTTATATTTGTTTGGTTATAATAGAGAAAACTACTCTCTTTGTCTTTTAAAGAAACTGAGCCTAAGTCCAAAACCTTAACCTTCGATTTTCTCAAAACAACATTGGTCATTTATTCGGGATAACTCACTTGTGCTTAAAAGCGACCATATATTGACTTTTGTTTTAAGGGGGAGGGGGGGGGGGGGCTACATCCCCAAAGTCAAAATTCGGCTCAAAATTATAGAATTTGAGTTGTAGGCATTTTTAGCTCCCTCAGCCTCTCCTACATCTATTTCATTACATATAACCCCCCAAAACCGAATTTTTCCCCATACCGGGCATGTTTGTCACCGCCATTTCCTCATAAAGTCAGTATTTTATTTTTCTTAATCGGCCGTTTTCTCAAAACGCGACTTTTCTCTATACTTTTTTGAATAACTCCACCATTGTTCGCCCAATCTTCATGAAATTTTCACAGAATGAAGAGAAGAGGTAATACTAAAAATTTGTCTGTTGAATTTTTGATATATGGAATAGATTTTTGTTGGTGGTGTCTGGAGTGTGGATTTTTACGGATTTTTTGAAAACTTGAACGCTACCTCAGGAAAAAATTCATTAAAAATTTTCTAATTCGTTTAAAAAAACAACAGACAAAAGTTTAGATCTAATATTTGTAAACACGCATGCAAAAAAACATTTAATTTCCATGAGCGATAAGTGCGGTATTCATTACGTAAGACATGTAAAAAAAATCCAATATGGCCGCCGTATCCATGGAAACGAAACTTTTTCTCAAATTTGATTGCGGATTTAAAGACTCCTTACTATGCTTCTTATGTGTGTGAAATTTGGTAAAATTCGGTCCAGTAATAAGCGACATAGCCTTCAGGTGTAGCCCCCCCCCCCCCCCCCCCCCCCCCCTTAAACCTGAGAAATAGCAATAATTGTTTTGTTTGTTTGTTTGAGTAAAGAGCAGCACATCGACACAATAATGGTCCGTTAGTGCTGTAATAACAATTGTGTGGGGGCAAAAACACACAAACGGTTTTTTAGTCATTGTACTTTTCTTCCAAAACGCTCAGTAGTCGGACGCGACAAGATAAACGATGATTCGCTTTATCAGACAACTAATCTATCCAACTTTCAATGCACGAAGCTACCATCGATGTAACCTTTCTATACTGCTGGTAATAATGGACACTTACTAAAGACAGTGAGAATAAATTATAAGCAACAGAAATATATGGCTCCTTGGTAGTAACTGGGGACTATTGAGAATTCCATAGAAGGAAACGTGATAAGGGGAAAAACGCTAGCAAGAGACTGTCACTAAGAAAAATAATCAGGAGGAAGAGATAAGTGCAGTTTCTAAGACACTTGAACCGAATTTACATCTTCGAACATTTTTCTCTCACTGGTAAATTAAACTAGAAGACAAAAAGGTAGAATCTGGACCAAAAATAACTAAGCAGAGAACTTCAAGAGACGGGTGACGGAAAAAGACAAAGATATTGAATTTTTGGGGGGCGGGCAAATGAGTCAGCGCGTTGAGCAGTGAACTATAATTGCAGATATAAATAGATAATATGTCATTTTTCAGACCTGGCACTTGACCTGGAAGGAAAAGTTTCCTACGTGTACTTAACCGCATAACATAATCTCAGGGTTCGCATCTGAAAGAGCTATCTATGTGATCGGTTAGTTCCTTTTCTGTAATATTTTTTTTTCCAATCAGTTTCAGCCATTGTCCTCTCAGGGGGACAAATATTCCACCAGCTGTTTGTTTTAGTAGAGGTTTTACGGCGCTCGCAACTGCATAAGGTCATATGAGCGCCAAGGGGAGGATGTCAACAGAGAAGTCCTAACAGGGAATCAGGCTTACTCTGCTCACCTCTCAAGCTTCAACAGCACAAAGTCTGCTTCGACTATCAAGGCACCCCGGAAACAGCGGGTCACAAGAGTGTGACAAACATACAAAAGAAGTAGAGGGAAATGACGATAGTAAGGATTAGGAAAGAAAAAGAAGCAGTTCCTGTTGCAGTTCAGGCAGTCAGGAGCATGACATTGATGAATCAGCACATTTACAATTTACAATTTTACTACAGTGGAACTCGGATTCAACGAGGTCGCCGGGCCTGACCTCCTAAAATCTCGTTGAATCCGAGTGTTCGTTATAGCAATCACGAGGTTTTGTGTAGATAATTACAGGCACTGAGCAAGTAATGTATAAAGAGTGGTCGCAAGTAGTGCCTGAAATGCCTGCATATTATGAGCTATGTAAAAAAAAAAAAAGAACGATTCGTTCAAATGCATTCCTGTGTCATCTCGATTGTTTCCCACAAAGTTGTGTTGCTGTGTAGAGCCTAGGATACGGCAACTTTTGATTCCATAGACCAGCGCACAATTCATTACGAAGATCTACGTCAAGTTTGTATCTGCGACGTTCAACGCCCGGACCGCTAGTGCCACCCCCCCCCCCCCTCCACGACGCACACACAGTCACATAGTCACACGTGTGCAGGCCGCACATCCGACCCCGACACACGCCAGAGTAGACTCGTGCGCGAGCCAACAACGCATGTGTTGGTATGAAAAAAGGCCGCTGATTGGTCGTATGCAACCGGCTAAGTGAATAATGGTTCACGATGCAGTTGCAATGGATGGTTTCCGGGAACAGATAAAGTTCGTTCTGGGAGAAAAATAAGCGAAGCCACGTTTGCGGGGGCTGTTCACCCTGGAAGCGACCTCGTTGAATCCGAGCTCGCTGATTTAAGTGCTCGTTGAATCCGGGTTACTTTTATTGATTATAAAGAAGAAGAAAAACGGGGAATCTATCTCATCTCGTTGAATCCGAGCTCGTTAAATCCGAGTTCCACTGTATGCATAAGAACAAGTTATTGTCCCCCCTTTGGGAATGGCCTAAAGACACTTGTCAGTAGCACTGCCAAGGGGGGTATTCCACCTTCAAAAATACTTCCGTTTTAAAGATAAACGAAGTACTAGGACTAGATCTAGGACTTGAGATTTTTTTAGATATTTAAACATTATTGAAAATAATTGTACCAACAGAAGGTGAATGAGAGCATGTTTTTATTCAAGTTTGGGTGCGTGTGTTTGTGTCACTGTGTGTGTGTGTGGGGGGGGGGGTGCTGTGCGCGCACGCGCGCGTGTGTGTGTGTGTGTCTGTATGTGGGACACTGGGTACACATGATTCTACAGAAGATTAACGACATGGCAGTTTTATTAAGCAAGGAGAGAGAGAGAGAGAGAGAGAGAGAGAGAGAGAGAGGGAGAGAGAGAGAGAGAGGGAGAGAGAGAGGGAGAAAGAGAGGGGGGGGGGAGACTGAGAGAATGCCTGAAACTATTCTAAAGGGGAAAAATATATATATTATATTAATATACATAATTGAAATGAATAAAGGAAAATAAAAGAGTCTTTTAAAAATTTTATTGGCATTGTCTGCCCAGCATGAAACACATCTTGGTCATCGCTTGTTCAAATTTATCATACAAAAGTCGGTAGGGACACGCCGCGGTATACAGGAGGAGCTAGTTGATAGCCAAGGCATCTCGGCTGTTCTCGTGGTTGATCTCGTGACTGAGCTGCGTCTGGAGGTCGCTCAGCTTTTTCTTGAGACCGCTGAGGCAGGAAAAGAGGATGGTCTCAGGCTTCAGGGAGCCTATCGCTTCCACGTTGAAGAAGAACTTGTTTGGTTGGCCATTCAGATCGAAAGGAGCCTCGGCTGTCAAAGAAAAGAGAGGTTGAGAGAATTGATGAATATATTTATATACCAGTATATATATACGCAATGGAACCCACAGGGAGCACGAGGCAGGGGTAGGCCACGGGAAACATGGAGGAGATGTGTGGAAAGGGACATGAGAGAGATGAAGCTCACTTGGAACGAGCTAGGAAGGATGGCCCAGGATAGAGAGAAATGGAAGGAGCTTGTATGTGGCCTATACCCTGCCAGGGGTGAAAGGCATTGATGATGAAGATATATATATATACATCAGTGACAATAGTCTCATTTTCTCTGTTTTCGGTACTTGTCCAGCATTCACAGCCATGCAGGAAGGATAACCACACATTGCATTTTAAATCTCTTACTTTTATTGTCATTCAAATGTTTCTACATTTCAGAATAATTTGTTAAAATGTCTTTAGCTATATTATATTGCAATTTTTCATTTTATTTTGGCCAAAACATTTTGCATAGGATGTAATGATACATCCTAGATATTCAAACTATGCATTTGTTTGCTCTTTTCCCCTCTACTTATGAGGTTACGAACAGCATTTACTGCTTTTTAAGATTTAACCATATTTCTTATCTTGTTTGACTGCAAGGCTTGGAAAGACAGTAAGAATTGAAAAGAACAGCACTATTTGCTTTCTTTTTCTTTTCTTTTTTTTTTTAACCCTGCCCAATTGTTACAGGCCCTTATTTAGAAAACAAATAGTGACTCACTTTGGTCCTCCTCCAGTTCTGAGTATTCACTTTTGGGCCTGAAAATTGAAGAAAAAGCACGAAACTATATTTTTGTTGCTGAAAGGTAAAACAAGAAAAGACACAAAATAATCTTAACATAATATTAATATTGATCTTTAATGCATACCATAAAGACTGCAAACAGCCTGCACACTACCATTACGATGAAATGATTTCTGACAGTACCTGTCTCAAGATAATACCAACAAGTCTTCATTGTTGCCTTCATCCCCTCAGTTAATGCTTATATTGTCCCAAATTGCATATTTCAAACTATATACATTTTCACATACCTTACTTAATAAGTTTCAGATAAAGAAAGTAGTAATTGAGAAATCAGTATGAATAAAGTCACGTCTATCTGTCTATCAATCCACATATCCATCTATCTATCCATCCATCAACGGATGCTCAACTGGCATCCTGCAGGGTAACAATCCACAACAAAGTATTCTTGATCTTCAATTGTTTTGGGAGTTTTCAAAGCTCTCAATTCACTTGGCTCAATCTTCATGTTAAAATTGAAGGTCTCACCTCTTGATTTAACCCTATTCGTACGCCCTGGGGTCATTTTGTACCCCCGGGGTTGTATTTTTCACATTTTAGAATACTTCTAGAGCAAAGATCTCTTTGAAACTTTCAGTATTTTTCAAAAAAAATTATTTTGAAATACTGCTATACAAAGCGTATGGATCGGATTAACGAATAAATTTCCTCTTTGGAAAGTGGTGGCACAGAGTTCTCCACGTCATATGGATAGGGTTAAATAATCTTACAGAGTTAAAAGTGGAGTGGAGTATAAAAATCCAAACAATTACCAATCTACGCAAAAGTATTGCCCACAATCCTAATGACCTTTTATCTAGTGATATAAAACAATCCTCCGTATTCACGATTAACACATTAATCTGTTATCTTAATAAGAGTTGTCACTGGCAACACAATAAGGTCATTTAAGTGCCGAAGATTAGAGGCGTTACAAGAGAGTAACAAACATAAAAAAAGAAGGAGAGATCAGGACGATAGATGTTAGATAGGAAAGAAGGAGCAAACCACACCAGTGCACCAGCCATCCACCCACATTGCAAAACTGCCAACCCAAGACTATTGCCCACAATCCTAATGACCTTTTATCTAGTGATATGAACTGAACCTCGGTATTCACGATTCACACACATCAATCTGAACAAACAAATGAACAAACAAACAAACACAACAAACAAGCACAACCAACCAACAAACAAACAAACAAACACAACAAAGGAACAAACAAACAAACTAGCGGTCATCCAGCCACTGACCACTCCTCTGGCTTGGGGTACGTTGTGTGTCTCAGGGAGTTGTCCGGGTCGTACTCGAAGGACACGCCCGCCGTCGGGTTCCACTTGGCGTGCTCCTTGGCAAAGCCTTTCCTGGCGAAGGCTCTGACCTTCAGCTCTTGACCTTTCCGCAGCTTGGCTATGAGGATGTCTTTATCTGGTGACGTGGGGGGAAGGGGGGAGGAGAAGGAGTTAACGTTTTAGTTTTAATATGCGTTTTATGGCACATATTTTAGTTTTTGTAGGAGTTTGTGTTCGTGTGTGTTTTAGTAGAGGTTTTGCGGCGCTCTCAACTGCATAAGGTCATATGAGCGCCAGAGGATTAGAGGTGTTACAAGAAAGTAAAATAAACATAAAAAAGAAGGAGGGGAGATAAGGACGACAGATGTTTGATAGGAAAGAAGAAGCAAACCACACAAGAGCACCCGCCAACCACCCACTTCGTAGGAGTTTTATGGCACTTGTAACACAATTAAGAAGGAAGGGAGAAAAGGACAACAGATTTTGATAGGAAAGAAGGAGCAAACCAAACCAGAGCACCAATCAACCACCCACTTGGCCCTTGCAACACAATTAAGGCATGTAAGTGCCGAAGAATAGATGTGGTATAAAAAAGTAACAGCACAAAAAAACAAGGAGGAGAGATAAGGACGACAGATGTTTGAAAGTAAAAAAGGAGCAAATCACACAAGGGCACCTGCCAACCACCTGCAGTAAGAACAATCACATTGACTTTATAACAATCACGACAAAGTAACATATCAACTCAATAAGAACACAAGTGCAAAGATAAAGCAAGACAGTCAAACGGATACAAAAGACTGATCATAAAGAGGTAGCACCTAAGAGTGGGTCTCCAACCACACACAAAAACAGAGAGAAAGAAGGAGAACAAAACACAAAAAAAGCAGAAAAGGTACAATGAGTTGAGACTTCATGGTTCTAAAAGTGTTATTATAAAAAAGACATGATGACAGTAATACCCTGGTAGTGATCACTTTCAAAAGAGGCTCAAGAGACATTCTGACAAAACAAAGTGAGGGCAGGGGGAGGAGGGGGAGATATTTCTTGTTTCAGTAGAGGTTTTACGGCGCTCGCAGCTGCATAAGGTCATAAGAGCACCAGAAGATTAGAGGTGTTACAAGAGAGTAACAAACATAAAAAAGAAGTAGGGGAGATAAAGACGATAGATGTTTGATAGGGAAGAAGGAGCAAACCACACCAGAGCACCCGCCAACCACCCACGGGGGGAGAGGGGAAGAAAGAGAGAGAGAGAGAGAGAGAGAGAGAGAGAGGGAGAGACAGAGAGAGAGAGAGAGACAGAGAGAGAGAGAGAGAGAGAGAGAGAGAGAGAGAGAGAGAGAGAGAGAAGGGGTTGGGGAGGATATGCATAACGTAGAACCTGTGTAAAAGACGGCCACGCAATGTCGAGGAGACAAGAAGCCAAAGACTGGTGGCAGTCATACGCACGACTAATCAAAATGAAAAAAAAAAAAACCCAACAAAACTACAATTATTTACTAATAGGGTTAACAAACACTTACTTTTTGCGTTGTCATATTCACTGTCTTCTTGTCTTGATCTGGAAGTGACCTATGAATGAAAAAAAAGCATCTCGATCACCAACTTCATATTTTCTTCTTTTTTTTTTTCAGTCTCAGATAGCATTTACATTTACACGTATAAAAGCCCATAAAGTAATGAACGTGGTTTACAGCAAAAATAAAGCGGGATGGACTTTTCCCTCCACTCAATAAGCCTGACTGTTGCAATGCCCATCTCTTTGCCCAAATGAATCCAATCCACAGTAGACTTGCATATGTGTCAAAGACATGGTGGAATCAGGCGCTTGTCAATTGTTGGACGAGTGGAATTATTGGTATCATCTTAAAGTTTATTCTATTCTCTTGATCAGCATGAAAAATGTACCCATCTATCTTTAATAGAAATCGTGATATTTGCAATTAAAGAAGGTGGGGGGTCGCCTGGTTTCACAGGTAAATTTGTGAGAAAATGGCTGCCAAAGTTTGGTAACTTCCATAGTTTGAGAGTCCTTGGAAACTAAAAATTTTCAATTTTTGTGCCTTTAATCAAAGTGTTTCCAGGAAATTCATACTGAAATATGTTTTTTAAAGGACATACAAGATGCTGAACTAAAAAAAAAAATTTGATAAAAGTTGCCAAACCGGCAGAAAAATGCTGTTTTCTTCCATTCAATTATTCTAACGAGCGCCTGATTTCACCACGATGCCTCACATATATATGTTGTACACAACTTCCATCTCCTCCAGCCAGCACATCTCTCCCCCTGGAGCAGCCCACTGGTGAAGCGTGTGGAGAAGCCAGACTGTGGTTGCCCACGGCGATTTGACCCAGTGGGCAGAGCTGAGAGCACAGATTGCCGAACTCAAGTCCTACCACTTCGTCAATTGAGCCGTACCTGCATTCTAAGCAGAATTCCGCTCACACGCTTAAAAGAGGTACCACATCAATTTAAAGTGACTACCTATATATCTTAGATAAATCAACCCAATCGGTACACCCCAGGGGTCATTTAGTACCCCCCGGGTTGTAGCCTATTGTTCACATTTTAGAATACTTCTAGTATGAAGATCTCTTTGAAACTTTCAGTATTTTTCAAAAAATCATTTTGACAGACTGCTATGCAAAGCGTACGGATCGGATTAATGAGTAAATTTCCTCTTTGGAAAGTGGTGGCACAGAGTTCCCCACGTCGTACGGATACGATAGTAAAACATGACGTAAGGATAGGGTTAAACAGCCACGAAATCAATTTTTTTTAAAAGTTCATATATCTCTCCGAACACATGAACACTCGTAGTATGCTTAAACTCTTCCCACATAGAAATAGGTAGAAAAGCACATATCTTATACGCTGCCGAATAAACCTCATAATTTCTATACCGTCCCTTTTTCTTTTAAAAGTAGGTGTTCCTTATGTCCCCATTGAAAAAATTTAGATCATTTATGAGGTGGTCTTCTTACCCTGTGTGTGCAAGAGCGAAGCATCTAAGCATCTCACCAGAAACTGTTTAACCCTATACGTAAGTCGTGTTTTACTATCGTATCCATACGACGTGAGGAACTCTGTGCCACCACTTTCAAGAGGAAATTTACCCCTTAATCCCAACTGTACGCTTTACACGGCAGTCTGTCAAAATGATTTTTTGAGAAATACTAAGTGTTTCCAAGAGATCTTCGTACTAGAAGTATTCTAAAATGTGAGGAATACAAACGCAGGGGGGGGGGGTATAAAATGACCTCAGGGCGTACGGATAGGGTTAACCTTTCCTTGATGCCTGTCATTTCAGGCACAGCGCAGCCTGCCCCTCCCTACCCTTCTCGCCAACGAGGTATGCCGCTTGAGACTGGCAGATTTTGTCATCAATCCGTACACAGTCAGTGGCGAGAGCATCCAGCACGGTACATACTCTGCAACAGTCATTTCTACTGGGGAAAGGGTCCGGCTAACCATCTCCTCAGAAGCTACAGGTAGCCTTTAGAGTAGGATCAACTGTAAATGCTCGCAACATTTAGAAATGTATGGATGCAAGTACCCCTTTTAACACTGTGTACGGTTATTTGGTCGCTTTTAAGCACAAGGGGGCTATCCTGAAAAATGGTGTTTTGAGAAAATCTGAGGTAAAGTTTTTGCCTCTTGTTCAATTTCTCTGAAAGACAAGGAGAGTTTTCTCTACTATAACCAAACAAATATACACACCAATTAAACCAAACTTCTCCTATAGGTAGGGCAATGCCCAATTTTGGGGTAGGGGAAGATTTCTGGAAAACCCTGAAATCTGGGTTAGCCCCCTTGTCCCTAAAAGCGACCAATTATCAGAAGAGACTTCTGAATCAAATGTCAATCTCTGAAAGGAGGAAATCAACAAGGCATAAAAAAACCCTTTTCTTCTTCTTCAAAATGTGGATGTTTTATGCTCCAGTGGAGACAAGAGAAATTAAAGAACCTTTTGACAAAACTCGGTAATTGCATTTTTTTTATGAATGAAGAAAAAGTGCAGTAACGATAAAAAAAAATTTACCGCTATTGCTTTACACAACATACCTCTACATCAGTAATAACAAAACATAAAACGGCCTTGAGTAACAACTGTCTTTGCAAAAATGTCAGCTTTCTTACCTTACTTTACTTTTATCTGCCGCTTAAACTTATACCCTTTTGGATGTTTTCTTATCAAAATGTAAATAAAATGTAATATAGCTGCTACTGGATTTTGGAAAAATGCTCTTCACTCTTAATTATGTATAAGTTTAATTATACAGCAAACCACAGCAGAACATGGGCCAACCACCCATTCTTAATTCTGTTTCAAAATTTTCTCACCAAAAATGTAGATCCGAGTTTCTTTTTTTTTTTTTTTTTTGGGGGGGGGGGGGGGGGGGGTAATCTCTCTTTACTTTTAGTTATGCAGCAGTACTATTTGTGACAATAAACCATCACAGCTTTCTTTCTTCTACAGTTTCAAATTTTTAAATTAATTTTTTTTAAAATTCCCTCAAATGTCAGCTAAAGTCGTTTCTGTTTTTAAATTAATAAGATGAATATTTGGAGTGATTTTCTTTTAGTCAAAACGTTTTATGTTACTGTTGTATGTTGTACTGTATTTGTAAAGGGTTCACAGCCTGTGTACTTTAATCGGGGTTGAGCGCTACATAAATGTAATTTATTACTATCTATTATTATTTTTAAAATATCTGAACAAATTAACCTTTTGAGCAAATCATCTCTTTAGGTTCCTTTCAAACTAGGCCTGACCTACTGACTAGGTTTGTGGACCGAGGAATTCAGGCTTCTGTCTACAAGGAGAGCGTGTCACTGCAAGAAGTCATGGAAGCCCACACACGTGTAGGCAGGCCCCTCACCCTACCATTCATGTGGCAGGTCAGTGAGTCCAAAGAAATAAAAGGTGATGCCATTTAGAACATCAGTCAGAAGTAAAAAACCTAGGCTTCTGAACTGTAACAAAGAAAGATAAAGAAGGTCATTTCTACCATTATCCATCAAAATGCTTCTATCTTAACAATCTTGTAGTATTCTTACGACCTTAGAGAATGCATCAGAATAACATTGAGTGTGTATCTAGCTTAAGATTATTATCGTTTATATTGATGCTCATTTATATTATGCCTGTGATTGTAAGCCTGCGTGTGTGTGTATGTGTGTTTAGATTTAGTTTTAGTAGAGGTTTTACGGTGCTCGCAACTGCATAAGGTCATTTGAGTGCCAGAAGATTAGAGCTGTTACAAGAGAGTAACAAACATAAAAAAGTAGAAGGGGAGAAAAGGACGATAGATGTTTGATAGGAAAGAAGAAGCAAACCACACCAGAGCACCCGCAAACTACCCACGTGTGAGTGTGTGTGTGTGTGTGTGTGTGTGTGTGGGTGTGTGGGTGTGTGTGTGTGTGTGTGTGTGTGTGTGTGTGTACACGTGGTGAAACACGAAACCAATGTGCCAGGATCTCGACAATAAAGATGAATCTCATCTTATCTTATTTATTATTTCTCTGATTCCCATCTGCCGCTCAAGTGGCATTTTTGTTTCAACATGTTTCGGCGAATCATCACTTAAGCGGTCTTTGGAGTACCAATTTTGTCCACATCAAGATGTACACCTGGTCCTGTGCTACATTTACAACAGATTTTTCCCCCATATTGTGATTCTCTGTCCAATTACAAACAGATTAAGTGTCCATACAAATAAATCCTTCAATATTGGACTGAATTATTGCTGTTTTAAGGAAACACCCTGAATAAAATTGTGGAATCCCTTGTATACAGTACTGAGAAAGACAAAACAAACAAAAAGTATATTGACCTTTTCATTTCCATTGGTTTTGACTACTTTCCAGCTTCCAAGCAAAAATTATAGTAAATAATCATAAACTTATTCCATCCTATTCGACACAATCTAGATCACTTAGGAGAAGAGTCATTGCTTGGTTAAAAACCCACAGCCTTCCATTAAATAACAATCTCTATCGATGGAAACTAACTAATTCATCCTTATGTGAGAGGTGTAACTCTCATGAAATTGAAGATGAATTTCACTTTATTTTCTATTGTTCACACTTTGTCCATCAAAGGAAATTGTTAATCCCTCCCAGCCTGACTCGGCCCAGTGACAGAAATATGCAATGTTTGACCCACAATAAGAGATATGTGCACAACCTGTATTTATTCATTATAAAAACTTTATTTATCAAAAGAGTGTTTTATGTGATGTGATGTGGGCCAATACTGAATAAACTTACTTACTTACTTACTAGATCACTAAGGAAGCAGTGTACTGTTACACCTGCGACTAACAGATTTAGTGCTACGGTAGTTCTAGATAGATTTGTATATATCACTTGGACTAGACTTGGAAGAAGAAGACAGCTATTCTGATTCCTACTTTCATTTTCCTTCAACTCCTACTCCATACCTGCCAACATTGCCTGGGCCAAAATCTGTAGTTGGACGCAAATTTTTGTCAAAAAATCTGTAGTTGACCTAAAAAATCTGTAGTAGGCTATATTACCTTTTGTCGCATACTTAATTTGGGACCCTTATCAATATTTTATTTTGACCCACATCAAATATGCATGATTGTGTTTGCGACTTCAAACAAATGTAGAAAATGACAAAAAGAAACCAAAAAAAAAAAAAAGACAAATATGAAAACTACCAGAGGCATTTACCCTATCAGTAGTTTGTGCAGTTCCTGTCCTATTCATACCTGCACGCACACACACAAATGAAACCAACACCCCCCCCCCCCCCCCCAAAACAAAAAAAACCACAAAAAAACAGAAGCAAAGAAGAAAAGATGAAGAAAAGGTGGGCCTTGGATGACTTAGGCCTAGCCTTGGCCTTTTGTCTTTGCAGAGTTTACAAGGAAAGAGTATGACGGATCCCGAGTCCACACAAGGCCTGCACCAACACGCGTTTTGCAGAGAGTTTTCTAGATCTAGATCTAGATCTAGTGGTAATCAAAAATTTAGAATACTAACATTTGCTGCTTCCAAGTTCAGTTTTTGTCCCCTGGTGTTGCCTTCAACCCCCCCCCCCCCTCCCCCGAAAAAAAATAATCCTCCCCAAATTCTGGAGTCCTATACTACGCAGCGCTCAGACTTTGAATGAACTTTGGTGACCCCTTCAAGTGCCGGTGCTCACAATGTGATGGAACGCGCAAGTTCATTGACCGGTCACAATGGCGAACCCGACAAGACGCTTGTATAACTATAACTTTCTTTTCTTTTCTTTTCTTTTTTTTTTCACAAGTGACGGCACAGGACAAATATTGATTTATTTTCAAGGCGACACAGCGTTTGCCATGCACAGCCTGCATGTTGTTACAATTAATGTTGCGTTATCAAACTACTACCAGCAAATTTCTGGGTGGTAACGAAAGTGAAAGTATATCTTGATTATCCCGATCAAACGTCGGTATCACACCCGCTTGCCACCATAGCCGCCTGTCTGCGTGGAGAAACATACTTTTGAGGGAGCCGAATGAATCACAATCGCGACCGGCAAAAATGAACTTTCGGGCGTTATCGGATTTGGTTTTCAAATATTCGATAACTTTCTCAAATTCCCGGGTAATTCCCGGGGCCTGGCAGTCACCCTGCTGAATCCCGAAGTCGGTGGCTTCATCTCAAAATCGGTGGATCGGTAGTATCACCCAAAAGTCGGTAATCTACCGATTTTTTCTGTAGGGTTGGCAGGTATGCTACTCCAACTGTTCATCACCTGCGCCACAGCCCTATCCACAGATCTAACAGTTTCTAGTAAGTTTTGTGGGATATTGTGGGAGCTTTTTTGTTTTAGTAAGCGTTTTACGGCTCTTGCAACACAATAAGGCCATACAAGTGCCGAAGATTAGAGGTGTTACAAGAGAGTAACGATCATAAAAAAGAAGGGGGAGAGATAAAGAGGTAGTTGTTTGATGGGAAAGAAGGAGCAAACCACACCAGAGCACCCGCAAACCACCCATTCTAAATCTCCGCAAAAACTGTGTCTACCACAGGTGGTCAAAGCCATTGGCCAGCACTTCCTGTCCCAGCCCAGCCACCCATTACCTGCCCTTGACTCGTCCAGTATCAGACTGAGCGACATGAAAATCTATGTGGTCTGCCCCGCCCGTCTCCCACCATCAGCCAGGATGCCAGCAGACCCACTGTGGCCAGCTCAGGTCAATCAAAGCGGTGTAGTAAACCCCACAAACTGGGAGGCATATCGAGATTCTCTGTCCTGTATTGGTAAGTTTTCTCTGATATAGTCATAACACTATTGTCTCAGTCTGTGCGGACCAGTCCGACGGATCTCCAACCAGATTATGATGGAGACTATAAGTAGACAGACTCTGGGATGGATCCTGAAGAGGGGGGGAGAGCAGAGATGGACATGTTCCGACTGCAGTGACACCAACACAGTGGGCAAGTAAGACTATTGTCTCAGTCATTTATTTCAGGTTTCTTGTAAGTGTTTTATTCTAAAACATGTTGCTTTTTTATGTTTTAGTAAGAGTTTTACGGCACTTGCAACACAATAAGGTCATATAAGTGCCGAAGATTAGAGGTATTACAAGAGAGAAACGAGCACAAAATAGAAGGAGGGGAGATAAGGATGATAGATGTTTGACAAGGAAGAAGGAGCAAACCACACCAGAGCACCCACCAACCACCCACTGTTGCTTTTTTCATACCCTCAGTATAGCAGAGGTTTGTTTCATGTACCAAAAATCTTAATTACTGACACATTTTCACTTTAGCTCATCATAAAGTTGACTATTATGGACAACATTGCTTTTTAAGTTTTCTCTGAAAACAGCAAAGAATAATAGTCAGTTGTGTTAGGAGCCTGTCAGTCTTTCATATTTCAATATATTCCAATCTTTTTCTTTTGCCACTCCAACAGTTATTCATAGTTTAACCCTATTTGTACGTCGTGTTTTACTATCGTATCCATACGACGTGGGGAACTCTGTGCCACCACTTTCCAAAGAGGAAATTTACTTGTTAATCTAATCCGTAGGCTTTGCATAGCAGTCTGCAGACCTGCCACTCTATGAAACCTAAAAATCAGGATCTCAGGGAGAAAAAATCGGGATATGGTGAAAAAAATCGGGATCAACAGCAAATCACCAAGGTGACCGCCAAGGCTGACTTAAAATTTTGCCAGGGGTGTCCATAAATTCCTTGGCCTATATGCCCTCTGCATGTCTTTGGTTTGTGTGCGTGCGTGCGTGCGTGTGTGTGTGTGTGTGTGCGTGCGTGCATGCGTACGTGCGAGTTATCATTATTTTTTGTAAATCCTGAAGCATCGCGTCAAGTACTCCTAGTCCAAGTGTCTATAAACCCCCCCACCCCTACCAATAAGTCCCGAAATACATGAACTTAAGTTGACCCCGTCAAAGGACGGTCCCCGACACGCAGAACTCACACGGTGATGATATGTCACGTGACGCGAATGCGCGATTGAAACAATTTTACTAACAGATCCGACTAACTGCGCATTCATACAAAACACTCGGATGAGCGACAGTCGTTCTACTTTAGGATAACGACGGCGGCCGACCGACCAAATGTACCAACAAATCTCTTATCCCTCATAATGCATTCTGACTAAAGCAACGATAACGGCCGTATGTTAGTCTTGTCACCGCAGTTACAGTTAGTTGTGTAAGGGTTAGAAAGACTGTCGCTGGTCCGAGTGTTTGATGTGAACGCGCAGTTACCAGACCTCGGACAAGGCTTGTTTTGAAAGTAAAAGCGGAACTACGAATATTATCAATTATTAAACGTCCCAAATTGTAACAGTTACCAGGCTATCATCGGAGAATTCTGAGTGCGGGAAAAAATCACATACAACTTGGGGAGAGTCAACTACTAAATGCGGCATCGATATTTCGGGAAATAGTGCTGCGAGTTCCTACTGACAAAAAGTTCGATGGGTGCTTCCCTTGATAAAGGAGTATGTTTTTAGAAAAACCCGGCACAACAGCAGACTGGGACAAAAAATTGGGATACACGCGATCGAAATCGGGAAAATCCGGAGGATTGAGATTTGGGGCAAAAAATCGGGATATCCCGACTAAATCAGGATGAGTGGTAGGTCTGAGTCTGTCAAAATGATTTGTTGAGAAATACTGAAAGTTTCAAAGAGACCTTCGTACTAGAAGTATTTTAAAATGTGAGAATACAACCCTGGGGGTACAAAAAGACCCCAGGACATACGGATAGAGTTAATAATTATCATACCAATTGTACACTAGGGTATATAATCTCCTCAAGCCCCTTTTAACCCTATTGTCACAGGCACCATCCTTCAAGAGATGATGGAAGTGAACCAGAGCATCGCGGCTAGACAGCACAGACCACAGACTCGTCTCTTACGAGGAAGAGGAATAACTAGGGCCACCGACCACAGAAACTCCACCACAAAACAACACACGGGACAGAGAGACATAGAATCTGCAGCAGCCCTCTCCTCACTCCTGCTTCGATGCCGGTCGCAAAATCTTCCGCGTGACCGTCGCGCTGTCAGAGAAATAGTCCAAATGTCTCGAAAGAACCTGGGCGAAGTGTCCAGGTTCCCTTCTATCCATGAAAACAATAAGGTATCAAAGAAGACCAGCAAGTAACGGACGTTTCACGAACCTTTCCTCTCCACATGCCCTGAACTTTCTTCTGTAAAAAAAATCTTCATGGCAGCTTTTTTAAAATCTTGTTTTAGTATAGGTTTTACGGCGCTCGCAACTGCATAAGGTCAAGTCTTTGACAACTGAGAATGTACATATTGTAAGCGATTATTCAGTTTTTTTAAGTTTTAAAAATAAAATTCACATAGAAATATGTTTTCGTATGTATATAAAAGGTGTTTAGACAAAAAATAAAATTTCGATTAATATTGTCAAACTGGAGGAAAAATGCCTGTTTTTTCGATTTTATTATTTTGACGAGTGCCTGATTTCACCATGATGCCTCACATGTGCACAAATAAAACTGCATGATACGTACAGGGATAACATTCGGGTCGCTGGAGATGAGGTCCGCCGTGGTCACGTGTCTGGTCTGGTCGTCTGTACAGCGGACATCCAGCGTGAACTCCACGGAGCACTCAGGGCAGAACTCTTCACAGGTGCAATCCTGAGCAAATCAAATGGGACTTTCTTATTAGAATGATATTGAAGATAACAATTGGATAAGTTTTATGACCATCATTAATTGTGTTCTTTCGTCATTTTCAAATGGGAATACTTAGAAAATATAGTAATAATAATAATAATCTATATTAATACCCCAGCAGACCTGATAACATTCTGAAACAATCTCAATTTCCTGGGAAGTACACAGTGCAAACCGCCATTTATAGGCGCAAAAACACTCAAATTACTGACAAGATCTTCAACTGTCTATGGCCGGGTACTCATTGTCACTTGGGTGCCTTTCCCAAGGACAGAATTTCTGGCCTGCGGCTCAAACCCTAGAACCAGCAACCTCATGATCACATATCCAGTAGCCTAACCACTAGACTGCTAATGGCTAATACCACCGAAATATGATGATATTGGACTCTGATGTCCTTTCATGATCTATACACAGAGTAACAGCTGCTAAATTAACTTTAAAATTTTCAACAGTCATTCATTTTACAGGGTATAAAATGTTTAAAGCTTGCTTACATAACCATGTGTATCTACTTAAACCTACAAATTTATTTCTATATAATTTCTGTATCAACATTCATGTCTTAGAATCAAATAAATTACCATATCCCTACACCATTCATTAAATATCAGTTTATATAAGTGTGTGTGTGTGTGTATGTGTGTGCATGTGTGTGTGCAGGTGTGCGAGTGAGTGCATATGAGAGTGTGAAAAAGTAGAGACATATGTTAATGAACAAGCACGGTATATATTCCATTCTATGTTGTTCTCACTGGAGGAGTACCCCTACTACATGCTAAATAGAGCAGACCAGGTCACAATCTTTCAACTCCGTTGTGGCCACAACAGACTCAAACACCATATGCACACTAAATTAAAAGTGGGAGAGTCCGCAATCTGTGAATGTGGACACGACCACGAGGAAGCCAACCATATTATCCTTCAGCAATGCCCGCGCTACACCACCCTTCGTACACAGACGTGGTAGAATGTGACTCCCCTTGAGAGAAAGCTCTATGGCAGTCTCTCAGATTTGAAGTGGACTGCACAGTTTGTACGCCACATCGGACTGACTGTCTAGCTGCTGTCATCGAGAACAAGGAAGAAGAAGAAGAACTGGAGAAATTGTCTCCGTGTTATAGTTATCCACACATTTCTGCCAGAACAGATATTTATATTATAAAATGTGTAGTTGTACGAGTACATTTAATTTATAGAAAGTGTAATTATTTAAGCGGTTCGACTTCCGAAGACAGTGTCCATCTCTGAAAAGTGAGTTAAGAAGGTGAACAGCCTGGCAAAAACCCAAACTTTCCAAGTTCAAGAACCCCTAATTTGGGATTTGAACCAGGGCCAAAACTGTAATGAAAGTTGTTTTGAAATGTAAAAATGGGAATGAATTATGTTGCGAAAGTTGCAATTACGATTCTTCGATGTCACGATTATTTCCCCTTCTTGACACGTCTAGTTTTGAATTCGTAATCTCATTGTAAAAAAAAAAAATCAGTTTTCCGGTAGGCAGGTGATGCAACGTGTTGTTGTATGGTCATCTGTACAAGTTTCAATCCTTTTATAATGTGATGCAATATACAGCCGTCACAATAACATAACCTATCCATATAACTCTAGCTGTGAGGGCACAATAGAAGATATATTATCTTCATTTAAATGTCAAGAGAGAAAAGTGAAATCCAGACACCTGTAACAAACCAAACTTTTTACTTTCCACAAAAAAACCCAACAAACCAGAAGTCTGTGGGGGGGGGAAAAAAGACTTGTTGTTAAGTGTTTAATTCCTGTTAGACAGTTACCCTTGTGTACTGCATCTTCTCCACAACTCCTTCACTTGTCAGGGGAATCAGCCCCAGGCGGTGAGAAATGAAC
Source organism: Aplysia californica (assembly GCF_000002075.1). Lineage (NCBI taxonomy): Eukaryota > Metazoa > Mollusca > Gastropoda > Aplysiida > Aplysiidae > Aplysia > Aplysia californica. The sequence goes on along the minus strand of NW_004797578.1, from coordinate 210,489 downwards.
TCATCAAACAAAACTGTGGAGTTGGCCTCTATCTGCACCCAGTCAATAGCTGAGGACAATATATAATATGAAATAACATTTTTTTAGAAAATGCAGAGCAAAGCTTTGTATCATAATAGAATAGAGAAGCCCATCAGCATTAGTTTAGTTTTAGTAGAGGTTTTACGGCGCTCACAACTGCATGAGGTCATATGAGCGCCATAAGATCAGAGGTGTTACAAGAGAGTAACAAACATAAAAAAGAAGGGGAGATAAGGACGATAGATGTTTGATAGGAAAAAAGAAGCAAACCACATCAGAGCAACCGCCAACCACCCACTAAAAAAGAAGAACAGGAGATAAGGACGATAGATGTTTGGGAAGAAGAAGCAAATCACACCAGAGCATCAGCCAACCACCCAGTCCCATCAGTATGAAAGTGGTCATTTTGTACAAGGATAGCAAAGACCCATGAACAGTGACAGCAGAGTCTAGGGACACGAAAAAACACATCCACCTGCACATAGGATTTTCAGCAAAACCATATTAACATAGTCAAGTTAGATTTTTTAAAAAGAAACCCCCAAACAATTCATAACATTAACACTTCAATGTGATAATTCTTGAGTGAGTGTTAAATTTTTTCAACATGGCAGAAAGTGGAGACGAAAGCAAACGACAGAACATAACTAGAGAGCAGGAAAGGAGGTGAAAGGAGATAATTTGAGAGAAGAAAATTTATCTGTCACTACCCACTACCCGGATTCGAACCCGGGACCTTTGAATGAGAGGCGAACACCTTTAACATTTTGCCACCTCATCTCGTCAATCGGATATGTTTACCTCCCAGTTTTTTTTGGGATTTCCCCCAAAATGTGATGGCAAAGTGTTAAAGCCTCTAGGCCACGAGAGCCCCCCATTTTATGTTTACAATAAAATTTTAAAATACATCATTCAGACATCCAAATTTTTCTCTCCCTCCAATAAAAGACCTCTATACAGGTTGTTTTTTTCCCCCACTCCTCACTATCTATTGTACAGAAATAAAAATCCTCATCAAAAAACACTTACAAAATTTTCAAAGAACTCACCGATTGTTGGTACTTCTGCAATGCAAACTCTTCTAAGAGCGTTGGCAACACTGAAATGAGAAATGACGCAAATATTATAATCTTTGATTATAAAAGATGCTAAATCTATTTCAAAGTTGAAACGTAATTTAAGCGATTAAAATTTCAAGTTCACGTGAGAATAGTGCAATCGTAGGCCTCTAACCTGGGGTAGGAGGGCGAGCCTTTTGGCTATTGTACTCTCACCCAGTGTGCATTCACTGTGATACTCAGGGGAAACTACAGACTTAAGTTCTACTCTTTTTATTGAATTTTGTGGTGTAAACAAACATTCCAGATCTCTTGTGTTGAAAGCTTGCAATTTTGTCTGTCGGCGGGCATTGAAAGAGAGCAAGAGAGAGAGAGAGAGAAAGAGAGAGAGAAAGGAGTAGCCTAGATCTAGCGAGAACTTCCAAGAAAAACAAAATGGCAACCTGCGTAGTTCGGCTTAATTCGAAAAGTGAAATAGCTGCAGCATCTTTGTAAACCGCCAAATTCGTTAAAAACTTTTGTGCTAGATCTAGCTGTCCCCATGGTTTTATGTACCCCGTATAATTTAGCAAAATTTGATCATTTTTTGCATAATTTCTGATTATTTTCCTTTATCATTCTTTGTTAAAATTAACAGAATTGCATAATCTCACTTTTTTGGGCTCAGTTTGCATAATTGCAAAAACAATGGGGACAGATCTAGAATCTAGGCCTATAAGCTAACACATCATTTTTTTTTCTACGTTTTTGTCAATTTGATCATCCACACCGATAGAAAGTATTTTAGAAAAAACAGGTCTGGTTTCAGGCCGGGTGAGACTTGCCAGCGTTTGCTATTCCAAGAGGAGCTCTGTACAAAGTAGGCCTTAGTATAGCCTATACTTTTCTTTTTACCAATTTAGGCCTGGTTAAAGTTCAGTAGTGGCTTTCCTTGGTCTGTGAGTCTAATTTTTTTTTTTTTAATTTTAGGCTCAGGAGAAGGAAAAAAAAAACCTTTCGGGACCGGCATTTGATGCCACGCTTGGAAGAACAGAACATTAGACTTAGAGAACGTAGACAGTAGATAGTTTGTATACACGTTCTCTAGGCCTAACTTAAAGTTCGAGTTGCACCGTCTTGTTATTGTTATCCAAGCGTCTTTCGATTTAAACTTTAAACTCTAACTCAGATGATTATGATTATAATGAGTGATGAACAAGACGTGTCTACTTTTGTGCAAACAATGTCAGAAACAATTGTAAGATCTAATCTAGATTCTAGATCTAGATCTACCCAATATTGATCGGAATAAGACAACGTCATAAAAAAGGAGTCAAATCCTAGGAGGTTTATCAAAAAACTGAGAAATCTTCCACAATTCAGGCAGAAGTACAATATTATTATCATGTAGAAACGATCCCTACTACATCTAGATTCTAGATCTAGTACTGGCGTTTCAAACAGCACGGGAGCTATTCAGAACGCGCAAATAGCGCTTGCCTATAAATAAGATGGGAGGGTTTCAGGGGGGTATATGCCCCCCTGACTTTTACCACAATTTAATGTTTTGCAGTTGTTAAGTTTGATATCTTAGCTCGCCGTGAATCAAACGTATAGATCTTGATGTAGATCTAGGTCAGGCTCAAATAAGGGGAGTGGGAACTACCGAAAAAGCACTTTCAGTTCTAAAGACGCCACCACGGTGTGAAAACCAGAGCTGGTTGTAATGGAGTACAGGTACTTACGTTACAATTTTCCGTACTTTTACTGTACTCAGGTACATTTTTGAAACCAGTACTTTTACTCTACTCCGATACTTTTTATAAAAGTATTTTTGAGTATTTTTAAAGTACATTTTGAGTACTTTGGAAGCTTAATGAAAGGGTAGGTGCCGCCATTTCTGATCATAATTTACGGAACAAACACCCAGGCGGGCACAGCCGATCAACCAAGAGTTAAAAGTTGAGATCAAAGAATGGCCCGTCGCGTCAAAGATCAGCCACTATGGATGTGATCACAAGCATTGTAAAACTCCATGAAACGGTAGTGTTTGCTCCAGACGGGATCACACCAAGGTGTGAACTGACCGATGCGTTTCTTTTCCCCAAACATCGCACTCGCATCTGAGCTCACCACCTAAACTTACATCACTCACTGGGTGGGTAGGGCCTACAAGTTCGCTCCAGGCGGGATCACATCAAACTGTGAACTCTTCCCTGACCATTGAAAGCAATTTTTCTCTATTCCCGAATTTGCGAGACAGCCTGAATTTTAATTGGTGTTGTCACAACGTAATGGTGCGTAACGACAAAGGCGGTTAGGGGGAGGGGGACACAATCAGAGATGGAAAGCTAAAGTTGGACAGGTGAAGGGGAGGGGCAACTGGATAAAAGTAGATAAAGATCTCAAGACTCACGATAGGCTAATGAGTGTGTATAATATATTATTTATGGCATGCCTCATGCCACTGTGATTGGTCATCAAGGTTGACCACTCTTTGATTTCCATCTGTTATAAATCCACCCAGGGGTCACGTCAGTTCATGGGTCACTGTAGATTCTTCCTTGGCTTCGTAGGTTAAGATCCTACATTTTCCGTGCTTCCGAGCACTGGGATCTTAGGCGGAGACTACTGTAGTAGAGAATCTTTGGTTACACTACACTTACAAGACTCTAGGAAACTATTGTATTTTGGTTTGCCGTGGACTACACAGTGTGACCAAAATCTGTCTTACCACTATAATCAATTGAAACCGAAACTGTGTCTCAATGTGTATCTAAACAATTTTTTAGGCTGCCTAAATCTTTTAAATTTTTTTTTGGGTGGTTTTTGCTTAAGGCTACATTGATGCCTTGAGGATTTGTTAATGAAGAATTAAATGCACTTTTCCATTTGTATGCGGGCCATTTTCATCAATTTTATGTTTTCTTAATAGCAACTTTGAATCTACATTTTCCAATTCGGATACTTTTTCTGTTGAACTTTTCGACCTCTTGGACTGACTTACATTTGATCATATTGTCTTGCTCAAACAAGTTCTATGTCTATTCATAATATCACTTACCCACTAGTTGCGTCTGTTCGTTTAGGTTGAGTTTTTTTTTTTCGATTTCACGGACCATTTCCACCTTCGTTCAGTGCGTACATGACATTGTATATTCAAATGCTTTGTATATACTGTTTACATTTTAGTAATAAATAGCCTAATTTGTCAAATATACTGGATATAATGTTATTTAATATGATTATTATGATGTTTTGCATATTAAGCGCTGAAGTGTTTTCGTTTAGCATATTAGCAGAAAGTACTCAAAACGTACTCATAAGTAGTACTATCTTAAAAAGTACTTGTACTCAAGTACATTTTACAGGAACGAAGTGTATACAGACCCGGTAACCGGGAACAAAGTCACAAAGTATACAGACCCGGTAAGGGAACTCTTTTGTGATTTCGGAAAGTTTCAGCG
>NW_004797578.1:203280-205864 GCF_000002075.1 Aplysia californica | reverse complement strand
CCAGACCCGGTAGTGTGTGTGTGTGTGTGTGTGTGTGTGTGTGTGTGTGTGTGTGTATGAGAGAGAGAGAGAGAGAGAGAGAGAGAGAGAGAGAAGGGGGAAGTGCTAGCAAAATGCATGACATGCCCCAGTTGGCAGGAGGGAACGAGAGAAAGATATATAGCGGGAAATAGGGGGGGAGAAAGAAAGACAGAGACAAACAAAGAAAAAGAGAATGCGAGCGACAGAGAGAGAGAGGGAGAAATAGAGAGGATGAATGCTCGAGAGAAATTATGAAATTGTTCTTTTCTTCAAATTGTGATTCCTCCAACTCCAAACGGAGGAAAAACGATCGTTCATCGAAAAGACATCCGCTATCTTCATTTAGATCTAGATCTAGATCTAGGCTAGCCTCAAAACTAGATCAATGATAAATGTCTTTCTGTCTAGATCTAGACCTAGCCTAGGCCATAGATATAGAAGAACCTAGGTCTACCCTGAGCCAAGAGGGCGCTGAAACTTTCCGAATTCACAAGAGTTCCCCTACCGGGTCTGTATACTTTGTGACTTTGTTCCCGTTACCGGGTCTATATACACTCCCTTACAGGAAGGAAGTGACTATTCTCACCCGGGGTGAGAATAGAAATACGATCGACCTCTCACCCCGGGTGAGACTTGCCACCGTTAGCTATTCTCACCCGGTGTGAAACAAGACCTGTTTTTCCTAATTTCGGAATACTTTCTATCGGTGTGGATGATCAAATGGATAAAAGCAAAGAAAAAATTACGTATAGCACAAAAGTAAGCTAATTTGATCGTCTACAAAGATGCTATGGTTATTTCACTTTTCGAATAGAGCCGAACTACGCGGGTCGCCATTTTGTTTTGCCCGGAAGTTCTCGCAAGATTTACTCCTCCCCTCTTCTTTCTCTCTCTCTGTCTCTTTCTGAATACTGTCTATCGGTGTGGACGATCAAATTGACCAAAACAAAGTTAAAAAATGATGTTAAAACACAAAAGTAAATTAATTTGGTTGTCTACAAAGATGCTACGGCTATTTAACTTTTCGAATCGAGCCGAACTACGCGGGTCGCCATTTTGTTTTGACCGGAAGTTCTCGCGCTACTCCTCTCTCCTGTCTCTTTCTCTCTCTCTCTCCACTGCCCACATACAAAATTGTACGCTTTTAGAGGCTACAGTTATAATGGAATGTTTGTTCACGGCACAAAATTCTACAATTTTTCTGTTATCACAGTGTAGAATTCTGTGGTTTAGGGTGAACGCAAAGTATGTTGGCCTAGATCTAGATCTAGATCTAGGCTATAACGGTGAACACGCACCGGGTGAGAATAGAGGTGGCCTTCTGTTATAATCACAGTGTAGAATTCTCTGGTTCAAGGTAAATGCAAAATTGGTTGGCCTAGATCTAGGCTATAACGGTGAACGCACACCGGGTGAGAATAGCCCCGGAGGTGGCACAGGAAAGTACTTTTACTGTCTTGATCTAGAATCTAGATCTATCTATTCAGAGCTTATTTCCGGGTATTTTTTATCACAGTACCTCAAGTCAGTATCCTCAATTATGAATTTGATGTTTTCGTCAGTCAACTGAGTCAAAGCAACAGTGGGCTGGTTGGCGTACGGCATCTTGTCATTAAAAGCTTGAAGATTGTCAAGAATCAGTTCGAGTTGTTTGATTCTGATACATGCGGCTAGCAGCAGCCCGTCAGCCAGAAGCTGATTGGCTGTGGGTAAGCTAGTGGTGCTCTGATTGGCTGTGGTAGGCCAGTGGTGAATATTGTGTTGGGCCTATGATTCCAGTTTTAGCGGTTCGGAAACTTCTGAAACAGTGCTGTAAATATATGAAGCCTAATCTACCTGTTCCAGTAAGGAACTGTGGTGGCCGAATGGACAGCGTGACTGCGTGCGGAGTGAACGGGCGTGGGATCGAATCCTGGAATATACTCTTTTTTTTTTTTTTTTTGGCCTCCTTTCTTCTCCTCCTCCCGACTGACCCCTCCTTTCTTCTCCTCCTCCCGACTGACCAACAATTTTTCCCCATAATTATAATTCGTTGTTTTGTAGTTTTTTAGGTAGTGATTAAGCACGCACATTCTGGTGTTGCCTTATAGAGGAGCCTTTACCTCTTTTCGATCATCGCTTCATCTAGCAATTTTATAGGCTAAGTGCTCAGGTGCAGCAATGCCTCACGTCTGCAAATACATGTAATTCATCAGATAAGTGATAGTAATCTGAAGATGAGTTGAATCTCTCTCTCTCTCTCTCTCTCTCTCTCTCTCTCTCTCTCTCTCTCTCTCTCTCTCTCTCTCTCTCTCTCTTTCTCTCTCTCTCTCTCTCTCACTCTCTCTCTCACTCTCTCTCTCACTCTCTGTCTCAATCTCTCTCTCTCAATTTCTCTCTCTTTCTCTCTCTCTCTCTCTCTCTCTCTCACACACACACACACACACACACACACACACACACACACACACACACACACACACACACACACACACACACACTATCTCTCTCTTTCTCTTTCTCTCTCTCTCTCTCTTTCTTTCTATCCTCTCTCTCTCTCTCTTTCTCTCTTTCTTTCTCTCTC
>NW_004797578.1:197920-203180 GCF_000002075.1 Aplysia californica | reverse complement strand
CGACAGCACAGTGACGAACATTATTTTCATGGCAACACTACGTTGTAATACACAACCTACATGTTACAAATGTTGCGTATTCAGACTTTTACACAAATTTCTGAGATCTTGATTTTCCCGTCGAGCCTCGGTGTCACAAACAATTCCGCTTGCCGCCATAGCCGCCTGTTCGCGTGAAACTTACTCTCAGACCAGGAAAAGCCGAATTAACATCACAATCGCGACCGGCAAAAATGAACTTAAAGACGGTATCGGATTTGGTTTTCAAGTAATATTCGAGATCTTTTTTATGTATTTTCTCGGATGGGTAATTCCAGAGGCCTGGCAGTCACTCTGCTCCCAGCAACTCTCTTTCTGATTGACCCGCTTTCGCGGTAGCGGAGTTTAGCGGAGGACATGGCGGTAACGGAAATCCGCTAAATAGCGGAATATTGAGACCCATGATTACTTACTAGAGTACTAGAGTCTAGATCTAGATATCTAGACCTATTCCGTTATGTTTTTGATGCTGAACTGTCTTATACTGAGGACCGTGGAGAGCAGGGCCAGGCAAAAGCCAACAAGGCTTACAAAGGAACTAATCTAGATTAGATCCAGATCTAGATCTAGATCTAGATTTAGATTCTCGGTAGTCTAGAATCTAGATCTAATATCTAGATTCTAGATCTAGAATCTAGAATTTTACTCATCATCATCAACAACAGCAGAACTTGACCCACAAATTTTGGCAACATTTTTACAAGGCAAGGCAGTGTTTATTCAGTTCCAACAGCGCTGACATAACTCGATAGGTTAGATCTATACCAAAGTGTAGATCTATGTACCTTTCTTTTTGCAGTAGTGTAGTTGGTGCCCAGTGCCCCCCGAAGGCTTTCTTGTAGTAGATCTACTTGTGTGTTCCCCTGTTTCGCGTTTTAGAGACCTAATGTCCGTGCTCCTGTGTTTACAGTTTTTCTTCCCAAGATAATGGCCACTAAACCCGCCAAAAATAAATTAAAACCAGCCGTTTCGTCAAGAAATGATCAAAATCATAATATTAAAGGTAATGATAATACATGTAATATGATTATTCAGCTTGGTGGCACCACACTATCTAAAAAATTGAATTAATAAGCGTGTGCAGAGTACAGACGACAAAATAATGACATGATTCGTTGTCTTCATTTCATCAAATAAACAACATAAACGACCACCACCAAAAACTGTTAGATGTAGATCTAACCTGAGGGAAAGAAATTTGATTCAGCTTTTTGTACTTGTAAACTGCACACTCAAACTAATTAAGAGATAAAAGGCAAACAACATTTGTGTAACTAGGAAAAAAACAGCTGGGCTAGCAGAAAACAATATGTGGCAAATTTAAATTAAAAAACCAGCGAAAATAAAAACAATGTTTCCTTGTCTGGGGATAGATACTACGATGCAAAACAACACATGCGGCTAGCAGCAGCCCGTCAGCCAGAAGCTGATTGGCTGTGGGTAAGCTAGTGGTGCTCTGATTGGCTGTGGTAGGCCAGTGGTGAATATTGTGTTGGGCCTATGATTCCAGTTTTAGCGGTTCGGAAACTTCTGAAACAGTGCTGTAAATATATGAAGCCTAATCTACCTGTTCCAGTAAGGAACTGTGGTGGCCGAATGGACAGCGTGACTGCGTGCGGAGTGAACGGGCGTGGGATCGAATCCTGGAAAATACTCTTTTTTTTTCTTTTTTTTTGGCCTCCTTTCTTCTCCTCCTCCCGACTGACCAACAATTTTTCCCCATAATTATAATTCGTTGTTTTGTAGTTTTTTAGGTAGTGATTAAGCACGCACATTCTGGTGTTGCCTTATAGAGGAGCCTTTACCTCTTTTCGATCATCGCTTCATCTAGCAATTTTATAGGCTAAGTGCTCAGGTGCAGCAATGCCTCACGTCTGCAAATACATGTAATTCATCAGATAAGTGATAGTAATCTGAAGATGAGTTGAATCTCTCTCTCTCTCTCTCTCTCTCTCTCTCTCTCTCTCTCTCTCTCTCTCTCTCTCTCTCTCTCTCTTTCTCTCTCTCTCTCTCTCTCTCTCTCTCTCTCTCTCTCTCACTCTCTGTCTTTTTCGTTCTTAGAATGTGAGTTTTTTGTCGAATGTAACGCCGAGGAAACGAGCCTGGTCCTGGACGGGAATCCTTTCACACACACACACACACACACACACACACACACACACACACACCCACACACACACTATCTCTCTCTTTCTCTCTCTCTCTTGAAACCGTTATTGTTTACCCACTTTTCGAGTTTGTGCAGATTCGTTTGCAGCTGCCTTTCCATAGATCTCAGATGAGGATTTTTCGAACGGCAGCATATCAAAAAGCCGTCAACGTATAACGACGCTGTCTATGCTGTATTGGAGGGTTTTTACGATGGAATTTATTTTGATTTCAAATAGGAGAGGAGAAAGGATGTTTCCTTGGGGGAATCCTTCCTCCTGTTGGTGGGGGTCTGAAAGGGAGGATCCGACACGAACCTGGAAGGAACGGTTCTTCAGGAAGTTGCCGATGAAGGCAGGGAGATGACCGCGTATGCCGAGAGCGTGCAGGTCTCTGAGAATGCCGTACTTCCAGGTTGTGTCGTAGGCTTTTTCTAGGTTGAAAAAGATGGCGATCATGTGGCCTCCTTCAGCGAACGTCTCACGTATAAAGGTCTCCAGGCGGACCAGGTGATCCAGAGTGGATCGAGTTTTCCTGAATCCGCACTGGAGACCGCTCAGCGAGCCCGTCGTCTCTACAAACCACATGAGTCGCCTGTGAATCATTTTTTCAATAAGTTTGCACAGTCAGCTCGTTAGTGCTATTGGTCTGTAATTGGATGGGTGTGTGTGGTCTTTGTTTGGTTTGGGTATTGGAATGACAGTGGCGAGACGCCAAGCTATTGTGTTTGAGATGTCTACTTGTGTTTCAGCTGTGGTTCCATCCGGCCTCTGGACGTGCCGAATGGTGTCTGCGTCTTCCCAAGAATTTTTTTTAACGATTTTGAAAACTTGGTTGAGTGGTGTCTGGCTGTTGATTTTGGAGATGTATTTTTTGAAGGATTGTCTTTTGCTCTCCCTGAGGCATCTACGTGCCACAGCTCGAGCCTTTAAATAATTAATCTTGTTTTCTGTGGTGGTGTTGTTGACGGTCTTTCGATACGCTGCCTTCTTTTTCTTTACTGCATCCTCACATTCCTCAGAGAACCAGATCTTGTTCTTCCGGAGTTTTGTTTTTGTTTTTGGTATGTGTTTGTGGCATATTTCTAAAAGCTTTTCGTGGAATTTATTGTAGTTGAGGTCGGAAGTGGGGTTCAGAATCTGGGAACATTGATTGGCAAACCCGTCCCACTCTGCTCTTTTGAAGTTGAAGCGTTCTGGGATCGGGTCGTTTTGGAGGCTATTGTTTTTTAGAAGAATTGAGAAATGGTCCGTACGGTCATCCAGCACAGACCACTCAAGATCTGGGACTAGGTCAGGGGTACAGAAGGTGAGGTCAAGGGATGAAGTTCCAAAAGTGGCTCTGTTTCTGTAAGTTGGGGACCTATCATTTAAGAGACAGATGTTATTTTGAAATAAAAAATCTTCTATTATTTTTCCTTTCAGGTCTGTAGGTTTGTCTCCCCAAATGGGGATGTGGGCATTGAAATCACCTAGCAAAATAAAGGGTTTTGGAAGCTGAGCCTTTAAGTCATTTAGTTGGGTTATTTTGAGGGGGTAATTTGGTGGGATATAAACTGAGCAGATCGTGATTGGTCTGTGCAGGGTGACCCGTGCGGCAATAGCCTGGAGGGTCGTCCAAAGATGTATTTGTCTGTGGAGTGTGATGTTGTCGGTGTAGATGGTGGTACCACCGGGAGCAATCTGGTTCTCCCTGTGAATGTGATGATACGCAGTAAATCCTCTTAAGTCTATGGTTGAAGCCGGGGCGAATTTTGTTTCTTGTATACAGGCCATACGTGGGCACAGTGTGGCCTGTAAGTGTTGCAATTCTGTTACGGAAGGTCGGATTCCGCCGGCATTCCATTGCAGCACGGTCATTGTGTCCTTTTAATTTTGTTTTTGGAGCATTAAGGCCCCGGCTTCGAATTAACACTTTTGACTCCTCTGGATTGGACGGCGGTCTAGTGGGAGATTTGGAGGAGTGACGGACTCCGACCTTCTGGGAGATTTTGAGGAGTGACGGACTCCGACCTTCCCAGAGACATGCCGGGGAGGGAGGTCGGAGTTAGAATAATCGTATTCGTTTCGAGTGTGGTCTCCCCCCGCCGAAGAGTAATCCGGCGGGCTTCGACCACACCTTCGCAATTAGCCACAATGTTCTCGGTGGAGCAGCCCTTCAGCTCATGGCTACGTACCACGCCTTTCGATCGGTTGAATTTCTGGTGTCGCTCGGATGTACAAGGAACACCGCCGAAGGTCGTGATTTTTTCCATTTTGGCCAGTTCTTCATCCGATGCGCATTTGACGAGGGGTGCACCAGAGGACAGTTTCTGAACATTCGTAGGAATGTACCCCAGAACTTGTCATAGTGCTTCTCCCGTCTTAAACTGGTTAACATCTGTGATTTTCTTTAATTTTGCGCATCGGTGCTGCAAATGGTCAAGTACGGCTGCCTCGGAAGCTCCCTGGGAGAAGGGAGAAAAGAGGCAGACGTAAAGGTCCTTTTTCCTGTAGTGACAGATGGTTTGCTCGGTCCGGTGGCCGCACCCGCTTCCGCGAACCGAGACTTCTTACTGTTGGGAGCTGGGGAAGGGTCTTTGGTGTTTTTAAAATCCATATAAAGTGTGAGGTTGGTTCAGCTCCGGGGCTCCCCACCCGCCATCGAGCCCAACAACAAGGGGGCACATTGCTCGGATAGCCAGAGCTGTGCCAGGGCTACCCCTGAGTTATACTCTTTCCGAGAGTGTGCAAGACCCTCCCGTCAAGATTGACCCAGGGTCTGAATGGGTTTCAGCTCCCAACCGAGAGAGAGGGGGGGGGGATAAGAGAGTGAGAGAGAGAGAGGGGGGGATAAGAGAGTGTGTGAGAGAGAGAGGGGGGAATAAGAGAGGGAGAGTGAGAGGAGGGGGATAAGAGAGTGAGAGTGAGAGAGAGAGAGGGGGGATAAGAGAGTGAGAGTGAGAGAGAGAGGGGAGGGGGAATAAGAGAATGAGAGTGAGGGGGGAATAAGAGAGTGAGAGAGAGAGGAGGGGAGGGAATAAGAGAGAGAGAGAGAGAGGGGGGATAAGAGAGTGAGAGAGAGGGGGGGGGGT
>NW_004797578.1:192857-196005 GCF_000002075.1 Aplysia californica | reverse complement strand
AGAGAGAGAGAGAGAGAGAGAGAGAGAGAGAGAGAGAGAGAGAGAGAGAGACAGTTTCAATTCATCTTCAGATTACTATCACTTATCAATCTGATGAATTACATGTATTTGCAGACGTGAGGCATAGGCTGCAACGGAACACTTCACCTATAAAATTGCTAGATGAAACGATGATCGAAAAGAGCTAAAAGCTCCTGTAGAGGGCAAAACCAGAATGTGCGTGCTTCATCACTACATAAAAAAACTACAAAACAACGAATTATAATTATGGGGAACAATTGTTGGTCAGTCGGGAGGAGGAGAAGAAAGGAGGGGGACCAAAAAAAAAAAAAAAAAAAAAAAAAAGGACATTCCAGGATTCGATCCCACGCCCGTTCACTCCGCACGCAGTCACGCTATCCATTCGGCCACCTCAGCTCCGTACTGGAATATTAACATGCGGCTAGCAGCAGCCCGTCAGCCAGAAGCTGATTGGCTGTGGGTAAGCTAGTGGTGCTCTGATTGGCTGTGGTAGGCCAGTGGTGAATATTGTGTTGGGCCTATGATTCCAGTTTTAGCGGTTCGGAAACTTCTGAAACAGTGCTGTAAATATATGAAGCCTAATCTACCTGTTCCAGTAAGGAACTGTGGTGGCCGAATGGACAGCGTGACTGCGTGCGGAGTGAACGGGCGTGGGATCGAATCCTGGAAAATACTCTTTTTTTTTTTTTTTTTGGCCTCCTTTCTTCTCCTCCTCCCGACTGACCCCTCCTTTCTTCTCCTCCTCCCGACTGACCAACAATTTTTCCCCATAATTATAATTCGTTGTTTTGTAGTTTTTTAGGTAGTGATTAAGCACGCACATTCTGGTGTTGCCTTATAGAGGAGCCTTTACCTCTTTTCGATCATCGCTTCATCTAGCAATTTTATAGGCTAAGTGCTCAGGTGCAGCAATGCCTCACGTCTGCAAATACATGTAATTCATCAGATAAGTGATAGTAATCTGAAGATGAGTTGAATCTCTCTCTCTCTCTCTCTCTCTCTCTCTCTCTCTCTCTCTCTCTCTCTCTCTCTCTTTCTCTCTCTCTCTCTCTCTCTCTCTCTCTCTCACACACACACACACACACACACACACACACACACACACACACACACACACACACACACACACACACACACTTTTTAAATGCAGTGGCTATTTTTACGGCGAGCCGTAAAGATAGCCTCCCAGGCTATTTTTACGGCGTGCCGTAAAGATAGCCTCCCAGTGAGTCCCAGGCTATTTTTACGATGATCCTCGAAGTGCGACCCTACTCCGCCTCTCATGTACGCGACATGCCTCAATTATGTATTAGATCTAGGCATAGATAGTAGGGGACGTTCAATATTTATATAAACTTAAACCTCAGAGGGGAAAGGGTGTCTTTGGCTTCTGTAAGAAAAGTGTAAGATTGGGTGGGGAGGTTAACCAAATATGACACTTCTGTGAGATGAACGTTTTGCTCATGACTGGGAAGAAAAGGTAAAAGAAAAAGTGGATAAATGTCAGTAACAAGACCCAAATCTGCATGATCACTGCAGATCCTCCATTGTTGTTTTTGTTTTTTTGTTTTGTTTTTTTGAGAGGGGGTTTACAAATAATTTTGAAATTATGATGAAAATTCTGTCGGTGGATATCTAATTTCTTATGTTTCTTTGTAACTTTGCAACTGTTTTGTTGATCTTTTAATGTCTTGATGTCTTTTATTTGTAAGGCACGTACTACACCTATTACATTGACAAGAGTCTCAATGTCTTCCACATTTATGCGTTCTCTCTAGTTCATATGGTTTGATTAAATTGTATTAAAAACTGAAATATTTTTTTTACAAGCTGGTTAAAAAAAGCCACGTATAGTAGCCTACAGGTATCTTTAAAATAATGGAAGTTGAAGATCGGAAAAAGTACTAATATTAAATTGGTGTGGATGGGGGGGGTTGGAGGCAAATGTGAGAAAAGTGGTATTTGGGTTTTGTGTTGTAAAAACGTCCCCAAAAGTGTAAGATTATATTTGAACAGCCTCATAGGTTTTCCATTTCCTCCTCTTCACCATCATATTCTATTCTCTTCTTCATCTTCCTTCTCCCTTCCTCCACCACCACCTCTTCCTTCTTCTCCCCACCATCATCATTCACCCTCTCTTTATCATCACCACCACCATCACCTCCTCGTCATTATCATTACCATCATCACTGCCACTGCCAGCATCATCATCTCATTCACAGACGTCACTACATTATGTACCACACCCACAAGAAGAGCAGCCATTTTGGAGTTAACACTTTTTGCCTTGGGAATGCCTATAAAATGTTCCTCCTTCCTTTGCACTGAGCAGATTTTTGATAGAGGTGTAAAATATTTTTTTTTGTTCACAATGATTTTAAATTTATTAATTATTGTGATGCAATTTCAGGGTACAGGAACACATAATATTTTTTTACATTCAAATATCAAAATTTTGCTCAGTACGATTGACCATAGTATCTGTATCTACCATTCCACCAATTTTCATGAAATTTTGTTAGAGAGTAAGAAGCCTTCGGTTTTAAAAAATTATTGTTTGTTTTGCATGTTGGTGCTGTTTCCATTCCATGGCAACTTTCATATTTTCGGACTTATCAAAATTTACTTTCTTCATTATTTCTTATGCCCGTATAAATTTTTTTCCTAAATATGAATCGGAAAAAGAATCACCCTTGGGGTGAGCTGTTCCCCGTAAAAATGGACAGTAATAATATGAGCACATCAGAAAACAAAACACAAAAACTTAAAAAATGCGATCTATTTTATTATTTGAAAGAATCCCACAACATCAAGGTCCTAATCCTAGTAAAGAACATAAAAACATTGAATTGTTTAAAAGTCCATGAATAAAGACTATAATTGTGATAATACTGATCATAGAGGACATTTAATTATAATGCCTTACTCTCGGTTTCAACCAGCTCATTAATTATGTTACATTAGTTTAGTCATTTAGTAAAAGGTAGTATAAAATAACAAATGAGGTAGTAGCCTACTAGGCCTACAAGCCAAGACGGAATTTATAAGACTGAAAAACGTGTTCTACATCATCAGTTTGTGACCGCCGTAAAAATAGCCCAGGAGGCTATCTTTACGGCTCCCCGCC
>NW_004797578.1:179698-192744 GCF_000002075.1 Aplysia californica | reverse complement strand
AAAAAAGAAAAGGACATTCCAGGATTCGATCCCACGCCCGTTCACTCCGCACGCAGTCACGCTATCCATTCGGCCACCTCAGCTCCGTACTGGAACAGGTAGATTAGGCTTCATATATTTATAGCACTGTTTCAGAAGTTTCCAAACTGCTAAAACTGGAATCATAGGCCCAACACAATATTTACCACTAGCCTACCGCAGCCAATCAGCTTCTGGCTGACGGGGCTGCAGCTAGCCGCAAGTTGCTTTTTTCTTTGAGCCATTTCCGTTTTCAAAATTAGTTTCGTCTTCGTGGATTTTATGTCTAACAAATTCCTTTTTGAATGAAAAATGTCTGTTCCAAATTACAGCATTCCTGAAGGGGTGGGGGTTTTTTTTGCGAGATATTCAGAAAAGAAGTTGTTAAGTTCTTCATTGTTTTGTTTTTTTATCACCCTGTACATGTTCTCTGTAAGAGCCCTAATCTAAGGTGTGACTGGTAGACAGTCTGATTCACTATTGGTAACGAGACAGATAAAAAAGAAAGCAACTTTAACAGTTTTTCACATTGTGCAAAGGTGAATCAGCAGTAAGACCGTCTACAGAGTGAAATGAATGCAGAGTTTAATTTGTTCTGGCTTTGTGTAAGTGTGAGCATTCCAGTGCTGAATTTTTATTCTCTAATGTTTTGATGTCATATAAGCACCCAAGGTGGATGGGGTGTGTGTGGGCCCACCAGATGCAACTTCACACTTGGCTGGTCTTAGTTGTAGCTTGACAGTCTAGTCTTATACAGGGTGCCCATTGCAGATGGGATCTGGTCGGGTCGGGTCGGGGCGGGGCGGGTCAGGGGCGATTGCCCCACCCGTCGCCTGAAAACGAAACATGTTTGTTTTTTAGGCAACGAGTCGGGCACGGTCGGCTTTTACCATAGTATAAGGCTGCTGACTTGTTGACCCATTCTATAATAATGTCCCGACTCCAAGTCTTCATTTTCATCTCAATTTCGAAATGGTAGTAAGTTGCCTGTGAAAGAAAACACATTACACCCGAGATCAAAATGGCCATTATGGAGGCAATTGAAATAACCAATTATAAGACATGAGCTCAAATATATTGAATTTTCTATGTGCAGTAGGTCTATAGGACTTTTTGGGTTTTTTATGTACTCAAATGGGCTTTCTCTTGTCTTGTCATACCCCTTGGATTTGAGCAGCTGTAAGATGTGGTTAGCATGAGATATTGGGCTTTATCCACTGATTCTCATCATTGCAGAATTTGATTTGACACAATTCACCTAGCTTTTTGGCCCTTCTGTCAGTAATGTTCTTTCATGTATTGTTGGCATATTGTAATTGGTACAATGAAAGGTGAATGGCACGTTTCAAACTTAATTATTATTGATGAGCGAAGATATAAACTGAAATTTCATTGATAATAATGAGTCAGGTTCCCAACCATAGGCTGTCACATGCTAAAACAGACATGTTTTTATTTTTGGTTTGTTTTGTTTAGCTCACCTTGTCAGAGTCAAATGTGTATCTTTTTCTAAATACTTTTTTTTGTGCTAAAAGATAGATAGATAGACGGATAGATCACCAAAGTGTTCTCTCAGCAACAGCAAGTCTGGTAGTGCCAGACAACAAAACTTTAGAGAAATAAGAATGTACTTTTCCCTGCTGAACCTGCAGCGCTGTATTGGATGTCTATACTTATTTTGTGTTTTATGTCATCGTAATCTTGTCTTGAAAAAAATTATACATGCCGGAGGCATTACCTTATTATCTAACATGTAATTATATTATGAATTATGTTGAAACAAATGTTTAGATCGGGGTTTTAAATATTTTCATCACAACTGATTTCTTACATAATCTTACAGAAATAGTATTGGTATGATTTTTTGATGAAGTGAAATCCTGTATTCTTTAGTTTAAACTTTGCAGTGGCTTTTGTGTGTGTGTTTTTTTGTACTTCTTTTATTCAGTTGATATGCTAGTTGTGATTACCCGCTGGATTAGCAATGAAAGCCTGTAAGTTACTCTGTGACTGACCTATTTTTTTCTTCTTTTTATTTTTATACAACTCCGTAATGGAGCTTTAGTGGTCAATAGAGGTTTGTGATTTATGAAGAAAGCAAAGTCATGCTTCTGAGAACAGATTTTATATTTTTTTAAAGAAGAGTGACTGCTATTTGCTACTTACTTCTGCGTACTGTGTGTACTTGCTTTAAAATAAGCGCTGACCTGCTGAAATGAGCGATGATGTGCTTATGTTTTGTATTTTGGCGGTGCCATGTATTTGTTGTCATTGTCTCATAATGGCCCATGTCTTTCTGGTCGATATTTCCCTGTAGTAATCAATAAAGTCTTTTTTTTTTCTCCTTTCTGTCTTTAAATCTAAAGACCTGTAAGTCTTTTCAGAGGCAGTTGAGCACTTGCTAGACCACGTCCCAAAGACAAGGAGGTGAATAGAGGAAAAAAAGCAAAAAAAACCCTGATAAGACTAAGTAGGAGACATGTACATCTCAGCATAGGCAGCATGCCTGTTTTTCCCTTAATAGTACTCATGTATTAGACAGTAATGCTTTTTTTAAAAAAAAACTCAACCCATTGGATTAAGGAATCTAGTAATTGCTGGTGTTATTGTCCTGTGGGAATCTCCATTTAGCTGGAAAATACATTTTTCAAGAAAAATTCGTTCTAGAGCCACTTTTTCTGCCACTTCTGACGGAACGAATAATTTTGTGTTTGATTTATAAAATTATCAGAGGAGCAGGAACATATGTCACGACAATGCGGAATCAGGCGCTCGTCAGTTTTTGGGCATATGGGGTTATTGATAAAGCCTGTTCAATTGCCTTGCTTTTGGAAAAAAAATATCCTTCTATGATGAATAGAAGTCGAAGTACTTGCAATTGAAGGAGCTTGGTCAGGGTTGCCTTGTTTAGCGAGAAAATTGCCACCAAAGTTTGGTGACTTATATAGCTTAAAAGTAATTGAAAACTGCACGTTTAAATTTGTTGTGCCTTTATTCAACGTTTTTCTACCAAATCCACACATAAAAGTGTTTTTGAATGGACACACAAGGTGTTTAGCCAAAAAATAAGAATTTGATGAAAATCGCCAAACCAGCGCAAAAAGGGCAGTTTTTTTACTTTCATTATTTTGACAAGCGCCTGATTTCACCACGCTGCCTTACAAAAACATATACAGTTGTAAACTTTAGAACAGCTGTTTTTTGTATTGTATTCATGGTGTGTTTCTTGTTTTGTGCTCTATTTTAGAGATCAGGGAATTCCTCGTTATTGGCATTATTTGTAATCTCTTTGCCTTTACTGTGATCTTATTCTATAAAACTTGGCTAAATCACAAAATGTTATTTTTTACTGATCAGTGTTGTGGTATAGTTATTTTTATCTAACCTCGGATGCAAAGAAAGGGGTTGTAAATATAAATTTTAATTGTTTAGCTACCAAAGGCAAATTTAAATCAATTTACAACTTCATCGACGGACTCCAGTTTCTGGCCAATGCGTTTCTGAGTGCTTAGGGCCATAGTACTGGTACTGGTACTCTCTGGGTAGATACCCTACCGTGAAATCTTTGTTTAAACCGAGCATCATTTATCCGAAAATAATGGTAAACTGAAAGAGAATAAAATCCCTAACTCTGCTGTCTTCTTTGTCTCTGCATGAAAGCTAACTTTTAGCTGAAGTGCTTCCATTTCTAAAGTGGAAACAATTTTGAGGAACATGTGGGCTAAATCTTCACAAGCAACCCCCAAGTAACGCAAATCATCAAGTCTTACTCGTTTCAAGATAATGAAACATGAGAATGAGACACAAGGTGCACGTGTGTCATTTGTGGGCCAGAAAGAGGCATCAGCAGTGTACAAGTGTACTGCTTTCCTATGTTCTTCTTCTTCTCGATCGCATCACACTTGAAGTCTGGTATCTGTCATCAATTGGGCCGTCCTACTCAGTTCATCTGTCGGCCCATATAGCTTCTCTTGTATTGTCAGTGGGGTTGGCCACGTTTCCTGTCTCAGGGCCCTGTGTGTCTAGCAGTGCTGAAGGATGTCTGCTTTCCTATATTCATCACAAACACCACTGAGTCCACACACTGTGTATAAGATTCTAGGTCAAGGGAAGCAAGATTTGGTTGACCTTGACCTATTGTCTCAGCAAAGTTTGTTTAAGACGCAAGAGCACATGACAGGATGTGGCGTGTTTCACGAAGTCATTGGCTTTGGATTTTCTCACTGGTGCCACTGACTGAAGTATCTTTAGGCCGTTCCCCAAGGGGGACATTCCTCGTTCTAATTTGCAGTAGAATGGAAAATGGGCTGGTCCAACAATGTCATGCTTATAACTGTGCCTGAACTACAACATGGAATTGCTGCTTTTGCTTTCTTAGTCCTTACTATCGTCATTTTCCTCTACATCTTTAAATATTTGTCTCACTTTTGTGACCCGCTATTTCCGGGGTGCCCATCGAAGCAGACTTTGTGCTGTTGAAGCTAGAGAGATGAGCAGAGTATGTCTGATTCCCTGTAAGGACTTCTCTGTGGACGTCCACCCCTTGGCGCTCATATGACCTTATGCAGTTACGAGCGCCGAAAAACCTCTACTAAAAAAAAAACACTTCTCTAGACTAGACTAGCGCAGAGGCGTAGTACAGCCACAGACACTAGATAATAGCATAGTGGTACGGCACAGTGTGCTGATCTACATGTACTCTTTCCTCTGTTCTGTGTGTTTCAGGCAGATTAAACAAGCTGAAACTTGAAACTGTCAAAGAGACAGCACAATGCATCAAGCATGCAGCTCAAACTGCAGTTACTAAAAGAGGTAGATCTACCGGTAGCTGAAAAAAAAAAACTTTTCACAAAGTAAATTTGTCACAAGCACGGTATTCTCAACTCTACGTTGTCGACAGTCATCTCTATTTGAGCAACCCTCTCTTAAAACCGAGAACACAACTAAACCAAAGAAAGTGGAAGTGGGTGGTTGGTGAGTGCTCTGGTGTGGTTTGCTCCTTGTTTCCTATCGAACATCTATCGTCTTTTTTTCTCCTCCAGCAGTCCCTCAGATTTCAGTTTAAGCGAACTCCACTGTACATGTATTAATTTGTTCCTAGTGTGCATACAGGACACTGTTGATTTATTTGAAGGTCTTTGACATTACTTTTTTGGTAGGTTTTGTGCAGATAGTTCTCTGGCATTTATGGATAATATAAGCCTCTTTCTAGACAACATAACCCTTAATTTTGGAGCTTATACTGTATTGAAAGCTATTTTATCAATAGTTGTTCTTTTGTTTTAGAATAAACCGACCTTCAATTTTGTTGAATTCGAATGTTCGTGTTATAAGCAATGTGAGCAACAAGACGTTTGTTTGCACAGACCAGCATGCAATTCATTAGAATTTACGTAGCTTTATGTCTTTTTTTAGTTTTAGTAAGAGTTTTACGGCCCTTGCAACACCATAAAGTCATATAAGTGCCGAAGATTAAAGGTGTTACAAGAGAGTAACAAACACACAAAATAGACGGAAGGGAGATAAAGACGATACATGTATGATAGGAAAGAAGAAGTAAACCACACCGGAGCACCCACCAACCTCCCACTCCGCTCGCTTTATGTTTAGTGTCATTTTTTAAGATCTAGTGGGCGGGGGGAGGGGGGTTGTATAAGACTGTGACGCCTCTGCATTCCTGACGCCCCGCCCCCCCGGAACGGTTGTATATAATATACATGACGTGTACATATATAATATATACACATTGTATGATGTACATGTATGTGCACTTTCACGTCATACATGACACAAAATAGACCAGATGAGAAATGTTGTACTTCCGTTAGTATGGTTGGCTGTAATCTCAGGTTGATTAGACTATGAGTATGGTGATATTCGTACAGCTCATTATTGTGATAAGAAACTGTGTATGTGTTATTCATTGTATTGATGACTTGAAATATAATATGGTTCAGCATTAATAAAGATTGTGTGAAAGCATGTTTTCGAAATTTTTGCCCTGTTTTTTTTGGGGGGGTTGATTTTCGAGTAAATTTGAGTCATTATTTAATAAAAGTACATAATTTCATCCCAACTTTTTGCGAAACGTTTTTATTATTAAAAATATGTCGTCTTCCCAAAGCCTCTATATTTTTATTTGTTTTGTGTTTTCATTTGAGCAACCTTGTTTTTGGGTTGTTGTTTTGTTAGAGTAAACATGATATACGGTCTAGTTGATATTTGTTAGAATGCATGTATGATGAAATCTATGATGGATTCGTATCCTTTAAATTGATGAGATTGCTTTATATTTCGTGGTAAAATGCAGAATATTCATTGTTTTTGTATTGTTCTTGTTTTGTTTTTCAAATGGAGGAAAAACCTTTTCAAATATTACTGATTCTTCTTGAAGCAGCTTTTGGTCTGTCCTTGATTAGGTACCAGTTCTCATAAACCTTCGATTAAAATTATAACAAAACTAACAGATTAGTTGAGGGTTTTTTTAATCTAGTGTACCAGCATAAGTCAGAGACACCAGTTTTATTCTCTGTCTGTATTTTTGTTAGAATGGCTGCTTCTTAATCTTCTTTAGCTTAAATAAAGTAATGCGTAAGGTTAAAGAAGTCTTTGGTCTAAATATGAAGGAATAAAGATAAAGCTTTGTAACTTGGCACCCATACTTTTATTTCTCAACAAAGTCACCTTGCAGAGTAACACATTTCTGCCACCTCTCTTTAACCTTCAAAAGTCCTTGAGAGAAAAATGACCCAGAGTGGGCCCTTAACCAGTCTTCAACAGCTTCAATGGCGTCCTTGTTGTCATGGAAACGACGTCCTTTGAGTGAGTTTTTAGATTAGGAAACAGAAAAAAGTCTGAGGGGGCTAGGTCTAGTGAATAAGCTGAGTGGGGCAGGATTTCAAAGCCCCACTGTTCTGCTGCCTAGGCAGAGCAAAGACACAGAAACGGAAACAGGCATTGGATGGACAAATAGCACATACATGTATAAATTTATAGGAGATTTAGATTTTGTGGATGGATCTGCCTATTAATTAAACACCACCGTACATGAAATGATGTCAAAAACAAAAGAGCTTGCAAAATCTGCCGGAAAAGTTGGCCTTATAATAAATGTATCTAAACAAAAGTACTACGACTGTCACCAGAAACTACGCCCACCACTCTTTATGGAGAACCCCTTGCACAAATGAGTAAATTCAAGTAATTGGCGGCCTTATACGGTATCCAAAACTGCAGACTGTCTTGACGACGTCCACCAAAGACTTAAAATTTCTATATAGTGGCGTCCAAACGAAACGTGCAAAATATAATTACCCAATCATCGTGTTATAGGCCTGCACTATCCACTCATGCAGCATACCAATTTAAAGCTGAATAAATTCTGCATCATCTGACTCATTAATATTTCATCTATGTTAAGAGACACCCGAGATATGGTCTCTAAAAGTTGACCTTAAAAAATCAGGCTTGGCAAAATTGCGCGAAGTCAGAGAGACGCAAAAGTTTGTTATCGCTTATATTGAAGTGCATCAACATTGGTGGAATGGACATGTATTGAATATCAAATGAATAGAGAATGTTATTGCCTCTGCAATGAACAGCATCTTCTGATGATAGCTTCGAACAGATTGGAGAACAGCAGTTACAAATACCACACAAAAAAACGGGACGTAACAGAACATGACGTGCTCATTAGTATTGGTTTTGTTTTTGTTTAGGATCTAATGGTTTTGTGTCGAGACCGAATCCTTGTTTGCACATGGACTGTGTTAGTTAGATTTTGGACGTGATCACCAGTCATTGAGAAATATTGCCACGCTGATTACATTTTCAAGTTTGTTTTAGACGCCACTGTATGTAAGGCAATTGGCGGTTTCTTATACCCTGCTCAGATATACCTAGTCAAAATGAGAGAGAGATAACACATTATTGTGCACTTGTACAATCTCTCATTAGCTTAAGGTTCATATTTCCCATCTTAGTAAGGTCAGACCTAACCGGACAACCACCTGTGCAGGACAACCACTTGTACAAACGGCTACTTCACTCTTTGAGGGTTTTTTTTCTCCCTAAATAATGGAACTACGTGTACCTATGACAACAACTTCTCTAACGCTAACACGGCCACTACATTTTATCGACCAACAGCCTCAAAAACCTGTCCAAGATGGCCAAACAAATTCTTCTTCGCCTCATGCGATACATATAGTACACAGCCCTACGTGCAGGGAAGCTTGGGCCGTTTTTCCAAAGCCTTTGACGAGCTTGATCTCCCTCTCTCCACCAAGAAGACTGAAGTACTGTATCAGCCAACTCCATCAGCTCCTAACACAGAGCCCCAATTGACCATCAGGGACCAGAGACTGGCAGTAGGAGATAAGCCTTGTTTACCTTGGCAGCACCCTTTTTCACTCGGTTAATATCGACGAGCCTACAGAATTGCCAGAGCCAATTCAGCCTTCTGCTGATTAAAGGACAAGATCTGGGAGCGAACAGGAATGAGCCTTAAAGCGGACCACACATGACACAGGCCGTCCTTGAGGCCCGACCTCAATTGGTCGCTTTTAAGCACAAAGGGGCTCTCCCGAAAAATGCTGTTTTGAGAAAACCGAACGTTAAGTTTTTGCCCCTTGTTCAATTTCTTTAAAAATCAAGGAGAGTTTTCTCTATAACCAAACACATGTATACATACACACCAATGAAACCAAACTTATCCTATAGGTAGGGCAATGCCCACTATCGGTGTAGGTCACGATTTCTGGAAACCCGCAAAATCTGGGTTAGCCCGCTTATCCTCTAAAGCGACCAATTGGACTTCGCAAGACCTCACACAGTAGACAGGCCCAGCGCAGGCCCGGCAAAGCCCATGTCGAAATCAAAACAAATCCCCAGTCAGTGCAAGGACTGAACAAGGCGTGTCTGAATTCTGTCTTCGCCTGAAATTTTCAGGAGACCGGTGTGATAAGTAGATGTGTTAATGAAAGAAAATGGCAACGTGGTCAAAAGACAATGTTTTGAATTTTATTGAAATACAATGTATACAGAAAACACCAGTGCCTTTGGAAAAAAGAAGTGCAAAGTGTACAGTAACAGATAACTCAGTGGTAAACAACGCATACGAGGAGCTTGTTTGTCTGGCGAAAAACTTTGACGTAAATGCCGATAGGAACAGTATCATTTTAAAAAATAAGGTAGTCTGAAGAATACTCCACCAATTCACGAAGAAAGTTTGTGTGTGTGTGAGTGTGTGTGTGTGTGTGTGTGTGTGTGTGCGCGCGCGCGCGCGTGTGTGTGTGTGTGTGTGTGTGTGTGTGTGTGTGTGTGTGTGCGCGCGCGCGCGTGTGTGTGTGTGTGTGTGTGTGTGTGTGTGTGTGTGTGTGTGTGTGTGCGCGCGCGCGCGCGTTTAGGCCTATGGAGAAGCCACTTTTTGGACTGGAGCCTCTTTTCAAATATAGACGTATTGCTAGACTTGCAAGCGAAAGTGTAGCCTAGTTGGTAGCCATGCCTGCGAAATGCGGACAGTCTGCAGCATCATCATATCCTCCCCTGGAACTATGGACGAGCCTTCATAATCCATTCATCTGTCGGTATTGTTAGCCTCTCTGATGAATGAACGTCTCCCTGAACATTATCAGGTTACTGGCCACTACCACTGTTTCCCCAAGTTGACTAGTCGGTAACAAATTTCCAGCTACAGGTGAGGGAAGCATAATATGCTGTTAAAATCTATTAGCCCCTCCCACAACTGAACGGTTCTCTGACCACACACGAATCACACCAAGTGCCCCTCTGTGTACCCGGTCGGTAACAATGGACGTCAAAATTATCTTGCGACAGAAGTGTCACTCGTTTGCTGACTAGTGGTGACCCTTTAATTTATTATAAAATGGCCTTCAGTTTTCCATTTCGTTGGGGGGGTTTTGTGGGGAAGGGGGGGGGGGGGGGTTTATACCCATGCACGTTATCTTCCTCATTTGATACACTTGAGAGAATTTAACACTCACAAGTTAGCAGCTTCGAACCCTTCATTTCTTTCTGCCATCTCTTCCAAAGAATAAAAAATTTTGATGAGCCTTTCAGCAGTCATAATGGTTTGTTTTCTTCACTTTCATCAGTCCTGCCCAAGATGTCCACTTGTCTAAAACAACCACTTTTCTCCGTGACAATGAACAGCAGTCTTGGACATTTTCAACTGTTTAAGATTTCAACTCCTGTTCGTCTCCTCTTTCCTACTTTTAATTGTTGTTTACGGTACTTCATCCATATTATTATGCACCCATTCCGTTTCTATTTCTGATACATGTATTATCTATTAACATATCTGTACAGAATACCCAACACACAAATGAAAAAGAAATTGAATGAAAAATGTGTACATGATATAATATATGTATAAAATGTAATATGTATTTATTACAATATGTTGCAATCATCTAGAGAGCAAACTGTAAACTGTGTAATTTTTCCAATAGCGTTTTCGTGCATAAAATAGTCAAAGTCTTGACCCACATTCTAATATTATAAATGCTTTCAATGTGTCTTCACAAAATGGAAGAAGCACTGACTAAACAGGACAAACATCGGTTAAGATAAAGTAATACACGTACATTGGAACTCATGCTACTGAGCAATTTTACTACTAGAACATGTTTGCATGTGAAAACAAACTAAATATCGAGAACGATGAAAGTAGAGTACATGTAGTTGTTCCTGGAAGAGTAAGTTTTATCTTGAATGCGCTGTTCTTTAGACTTTAAAGAAATCGAAGCACGTTTTGAGGATGACACATTTTGCGAGACAAAGTGTATGAAGATACACACAATGGACAATAGGAGAATAAATGTTGTTTTTGAGGTTTCATAGCCTCAGATGATTCTAACATAATTATCTTTTCGATTATAGGCTACCTACTAGTCAAACTGTGTATTTCATCTTTTCAATTTAAGATTTGAAAATGGACAATCATTTTTGCAAGAACTTTTCCACACATGTTGAACTCTCGTGCAAAACTTGATGTGCCAACATTCGGTCTTTTCACAGACCCTCACACAAATTATGTGGTCTTCATACTACTTCTTAACTTCTCTCTTTATGCCAATGGCCAATTCGCTTCTTTAAACTGACATTTACTGACAATATGGAACACGAACATTCCAAACCGATGAAGTTAAAAATATTTGTTTTTTTCTGTTGCAGTCTCAATTCAGGGGGCTCTCCTGGTCTAGGGGTTAAGGTTTTCGCCTCTCATTCAGCAGGTCTCGGGTTCGAATCCGTCTAGCGACGGAAACTTTTCTTCTCTAAAATTTTCTCTTTTCACCTCTTTTTCTTCTCACTAACCATGTTCTGTCGTCTCCACTTTCAGCCCCCTCCTCCCTCCCCTTTGCCCCTTCTTCTGGGCTCCTGACTCTTTTTGCAGCCTTTCTACTGCTTCTCCTCGGCTCCTTCTCACTACTGTCTTCCACCCACACCCTTGATCTTACGGTAGGTAAGAACTAACACCAACCCTTCTCGGATAAGGTTGAAAAATCTAGGAGGTCCCGTTTGCAAGTTGCACACGTTAAAGATCCGTTGGTGGCCCTAAATCCGATAAGAGAAGGTTTTGGCCGCCACCATGACAAAATTCAAAATTTTCTACCGACTGAAAAATGTTTAATGTGTCCCGCGCGCTCAAATGACTTTATGCAGTTGGGAGCGCCCTAAATCTCTAACCAGAAAAATAAAAGTATCGATTCATGGAATGATTGAGAAAACAATACAGAATAGTATTAAAATCTGAATAAGGTAAGCACTTATAACAAACGCTGAAGTTACATAACAGCATTGTAAAAAATATAACTACCCATGACCCAACATTTTGTTTGATTAAATTAATTGACAAATACAATAAAGATTTGTCCGTAGAAAAAAACTGTAAAGTCAAAGTTGTGATAATAACTTATTGTAGGATAATGGTACAGTAATAGTACAAATGTATTAATAACTTGCACTAACATCAGTTTTTAGGCTTTACCCAAACATATTTCCTAAATACATACATTAATGTACAAGGTTTTTAGGACGTCCATGGACTGATGTTTCACTAAACATACACTGAAATGAATGTATGTTCTATTTCTAATCTTTCTTTCTCTTTTATATTTCAGGGCCTGCTTCAGACTGTTATACAAGACTCCACAAATAGTCAACAAACTGCATGTTGTCTGAAGTTACGTCAGAAATTCCAATTCATCTGTGGACCATCAATAACGTGCGAAATAACTAACCCATGTTTGACTTTGTACAAAATATATATAAAAAGAGTTCAAAAGCAATGATGAAACACTAAAGTTTTGTTATATCCAAACATATTTTTGACGAGGCAGGGGACAATACGCTTTGCACTTAACACTAAAAAGGATCATCCGGGTCTTCTCATTACTTTCCGGATCCTGGGGAGCGTTTAACTTTAAGTAGGATTTCCAAGTAAATGTAGCGGTAAAATTGGGAAATGAACGTTTTTCAAATGTCTTGGCCTAATTAGAGGAAATCAATTTCGAGCACATGAGATCATTATTTTAATGCCTTCTCCTCTCTTTGTGGCTTCAAAAGCCTTGATGGACTCTTCCAGTTTGAACTTGTGTGTAATAAGTGGCTTCACATTCACTTTTCCTGAAGCCACCATAGCTAAGGCTGTGGGATAACTGTGAACAAGATGAGAAAAAAATACAGGCTTATAATCCCATGCTACACTCGTAGAAGTAACAATTTTGGATGGATGGTTTATGGCACAGAGAATGACATGGGTACTGTACTGGCGATAAAAAGTAGGCCTAGATCTATCAACGTTTGGTTGTTAATTTAAAGAATCTAGTCTTTTGGGTCTTTACACCTTTCCTTTCACGTAAGTGATTAAAAGTACCCTAAAAGTAGGTCATGTTATGAAAATAACATTTTGGCGCTTAAATAAGTGTTCGACATCAACATAAATAGAAAATTGTCATTTTCTTCCGGCCACGTGGTGAATTTTCTCTTTTCTAGAGGGGGTGGGG
>NW_004797578.1:175009-178039 GCF_000002075.1 Aplysia californica | reverse complement strand
TTGATTTCTTTTCCTTCCACGATACTCTTAGCAGTCTCCTAAGAAATCCCATTTCTGTTGCTTCTATTTTATTTTCCCTGTCTTTAGTGATCGTCCAGCATTTACTTTACTGCCTTTTAGAAGGGTTGCCCATACATAGCATTTCAGAACTTTCATTTTGGTGGTCATTGAGATGTTTCTATCTATTTTTCAGGATTGGGCTCATTTAATTGAAAGTAGCCTTAGCCATTGTGATTTTCCGTTTTATTTCTGTGGAACATTTGGCATCAGATGTTATCATATATCCTAGATATTCAAACTGTTGGACTTGTTTGATCTTTTCACCTTTGCTAATGAGATTACAAACTAGGATTTTGCTGCTTTTTGTGGATATTACCATGCATTCTGTTTTCTTTACATTCAACAATAATCCGTTACGTTCACTTTCTGTTACAACAGTATCTAGAAGCAATTGAAGGTCCTTTTCTGAGCATGCTATTGCTTTAAAAACTGTGTCATCTGCATACCTGATGTTATTAATATTTTCTCCATTTACTTTGAGACCTGGACATTCTTCTATGTTTCTAAGGATTGTTTCACTGTTCATGTTAAAAAGGTCTGGTGACATAACACATCCTTGCCTCACTCCTCGCCTAATCTGCTTATATTCACTGTATTATCCATTAATTCGTATTGCAGCGTTTTGGTCCCAGTACAAATTCCTGATAATTCTTAGATATTTTCCATCTATGTCTAGCTTTTCCAGCATTACATATATATAGATCTATATATATTTATACATAATGTGTCATGTGTGTATATGACTATTCGTATATATCCTCTTTTCAATCTCAATATTATTTTTCACTGTTTGGATGCCCGGTTGTTTTTTGAAATTGCTAAAGATAAAAAAAACAACCCAGAAACTTACATATACAGCTGTTTGGAGGCTTGAAGGAGCCCCGCTACACTCAATAGTAATATCTGGCTTCTCTCCCATGGCTTCTTCTACCAGCTGTGCTGTCTGCTGCGCATCACGACTGGTCACCTTGACTGTATAGTCAGCTCCAAGTTCTTTGGCTTTCTGCAGTCTTGAATCATCAATATCTATCCAAGAAAGAAAACGATATGGAGTAGAAAACTACTCAGTCTAAATTTCATTTTTTAAATTTTGGGTGGGAGAGAAAAGTAAAAGACACAACTTCTCGTCAGGCATAATCAGAAATGAAACTAAGAGTACGATAAAAAAAACACATATTTCAATGGGAAGAGTTAATCTTTTCTCAAACTTACAGCTTTTTCCTTCTTTTCGTTTCCCAGATACAATTTACAATGTTGGTACTCCTCTAATGTATGGCCTCAGAAAAGGTACCACACCAGGTATATCTACTAGAAACTTGCTCACAACTGTACATTACACTGACATGCTATCGTTTGGCCCAAGAAAGCCAAGGGCACAGCCAGATGAACATGAAAAGCTTCGACATACAATTAATCATGGCAAAACCAGTGGGCGCATTGGTTTGGTAGTTTCCAACACAATGGAATATCATTTGATTTTGAATGCCTAATTTAAGCTACTGTTGGCACTTCGGCTACAAACCATAATCACTTCTGATTCATAGCTGTTGTATGTGAGTCTCTTAAATGTCACCAGACGCAAAAAAAAATATAATAATGACTGATATTCACTGTAAGACAAGAAAAGAAAAAGAAAAAAAGGGCAAACTTTATCCCAAGGGAGAATCCAAAATCAGTTACTATGAACCAGACATGCCTGACTTACCTGTGATACACACTACAGACGCTCCCTTGGCCTTTGCGGTTAGAATGTGTACGAGACCAATTGGACCTGCAACGTGTAAAACAGTGTTTGTATTCAGTTAGAAAGCAGGGAATGACTCTGTTGAGACTTTTTTGAAGTAAATGACACTACTATAACCAGTGAGCAACCAATATCTAATGATGTGGGTAAAAATGTCCACAGACTAAACAAACATCATGTTGATGCACAGTTTCCAAACTTGAAATTGTCTAACAAATCCACTCAGTGATCAGTGAGGGGGAGAAAAGTGGCCGACTTAGGTAGGACTGATCAACATGAAGAACTCAAACCATTCTCTTCTGACGTCCCTTTTGGAGGCAATAGTACGCTTTGGACAGAAGAATTAAATTATTACTGACTAGTCCACTTGAGTAAACAGTGCGGGGAACCAAAGAGCCCATCTTCCCAACAGCAATTGGTTCATTCATAGGACAGGCAAACAAAAGCGGCAAGCGATGGTTTTATGACACTCGTCCATGGCATCAGGGGAATAATCTATGGCAACAAGTCAGGCAATGAGCGATTTGCGTGGTCACCTTGGGTCAGTTTTTTGGGGCTGTTGGCTGATATGATAAGACTTAGTGGCGCGGCTACGTTGCACAGTTGTCGCTTCTAGGCATTATATTAAAAAAACGCTGGGGGAGAAAAGGAAAGTAGCTATTTCTACAGGTGGTTGTCTTCTACAGGTGGCCATCTGGGCAGGTTCGACTGTACAGGAGATAGGACGTTGCCTACTATTGTAAAAACGAAACCAAGAATATAAGACAACGTAAAAACTGAACCAGAATCATATTGATATTCTTTACTTAGGAGGAAACAACACATTCTCCTCTATCACATCAAAAGCTGTTTCGTTACAACTATCACTGTCACAGAACGGTGTTCTTTTAAGTTCTGAGGCAAGGCGGAAGCCTTGACTGGTTTGCTTTGTTTCAGTCCTTATTGGAAAATGGTGGAATTTTTGGTCTACAGGCCTGGATAAATAACATTTCAGCTGATAGACTAGCTAGTTTATCAAGCCAGTAGAGAATGTCTCGACTTGCAGAAAGCTTTCTGTCATATAGTTTCATGCAGCTTTGCGCTGCTTCATGCCTTTGGTGATTAAGAGGAAAGCCAAATTAACCGAGACATACACAAATTCTTTTTAACTGTTGGTTGATAAGTTTACTGATCTTTTCAAAGCATTGTCCCAAATACCATATTTGTGCTATTTAAATGAAAACAAT
>NW_004797578.1:161272-174717 GCF_000002075.1 Aplysia californica | reverse complement strand
CTCCCCCATTCCCAAGTTTTTATGGGACTATGAATTAGGATTGCACAAAACACTACCTAGCATGGTCCCAGAAGGTCAAAACTGCAATGCCTCTCTACCAACTCTCTAAAGTAGTTAAAATGAACTCTGGGACAGTAGCCTACTGTACACGAAGGTTGAGAAGTCACAAGGTTTTGACCTTGCAATCCTGTACCTACCAGCTCCACAGATCAGTACTGTGCTGCCCAGTCCAACACCGGCCCTGTTTGTCGCGTGAACGGCAACAGACAAAGGTTCCAGCAGTGCACCCTCTTCCAAAGAAACATGGTCCGGGAGCCTGAGTAATTCAAGATTTAAGTTAAAATCTCTTAGGCATACACTGTACAGGTTAACTTTCCTCACTGCCCAAACCCTCTTTGGGCTACTTTGTAGTCTGACAATATAATCCTGGCTGTGAAAGGGTAAAGGTCTCCATGTGACCACCAACAGATACTCATCTCCCAGCAACATCTCGTACAGAACCACATATGAGAACACTTGTGTTTTAAATATGCCGTTACTCTAAATGAACCTACCTATTTTCTAAACACCTTCTACACAGAATTAAACACAATTTTTGCTCTTTTACGAGGCAATAATTTGGAAGAACTAGATTCTTTAGATCTACTAAAATTATTTCAATCTTAGTTACGCTTTTTCAATCTTTTTCAATTATAAAATTTTTAATGCTGATTGGTGAATCAGTCTAAGAATGGCTGTTGAAAAAAGGGCTACAAAAACGATGCAGTGGTTTCTGCCTAAAAAGAGTTAATACGGGGATCTTGTGGTCTAGAGGCAGGGTGTTCGATCTCATTCAAAAGGTAACAGGTTCGAAACCTGACACTGACGGCGACGGAAAATGTTCTTCTCTAAAAGTAAAACATAATTTTTTTTCTCATTTCGCCTTTCCTACTCTCTAATCTTGTTCTGTCGTCCGCCTTCATCTCACTTTCTGCCCCCCCCCCCTCGACTTTGCCCCCTCCTCTGGGCTCCTTACCCTTTTTGCTGCCTTTTTAGTGCTACTCTTTGGCTTCTTCGTACTGCTGTCTTTCAGCCACACCCCTGATCTTGGGGTAGGTAGATCTAGCACCTAGCTTTCTCGGATAACAGTTTAAAAATCTTAGAGGTCCCTTGTGCATATTCCTTGGTGGTCCTAAAATAGACAAGAGTAGGCTTCGGTCGCTACCCGGGCAAAATTCAAAATTAATTCCAACTAAAAAAAAATGCTTAATGCATCCCGAGCGCTCATATAACATTATTCAATTTCGAGCACCGTAAAACACTTACCAAAAACAAAACAAACAGTTATTACAGAGAAATCCATTTATTGACAACAATCATGGAAAGAAAACAAATCAGAAACCACAGAGATAAATAAGAAAGTTGTTAGACACAGTATCAACAGTTGAACCGATATAATGCAAGATTCAAAATGATATGCAAAACCCATTGCAAAACAAGAATATAGAGCATATCAAAAGAATGACTCGTGACTCAGCAGTATGTGTACAAACATTTCCATGTAAATGCTTTTATGCTAACAAAGATAAAAATCAATATGAAACATTTGTACACATATGACTGAAAAGATTATCAAGCAAAATCTCACTCATTGTGTACAGACACGATTACCACAGAAAACAAACATTAACAACTGTAAAAATGTATGATCATCTCTATATTATTATTATTATTATTATTATTATTATTATTATTATTATTATTATTATTATTATTATTATTATTATTATTACTATTTTTTAAAAATTACGATTGTTATTATTATTAGATCTATTATTATTATTATTATTATTATTATTATTATTATTATTATTATTATTATTATTATTATTATTGTTGATGTTGTTGTTGTTGTAATCTTATTATGCAAAGTATATATATATATATATATATATAGAGAGAGAGAGAGAGAAAGACATATAGACACACACACACATACACACACACACACACACATACACACACACACACACACACACACACACACACACACACACACACTTACTTAAAGCAAAAATCTGCATCAAGGACATAGTAGCGTGCCAAGTTGCCATGACATGGAGGAGTTGCACAAAATTTCATGTCTACACACAGATTGTAGCGACCAGTTTTGCAATAGTTGCACATACGGCAGGGGACACCTGGTTCTATTGCTACTCTGTCTCCTAAGAGAAGAAGCAAAAAAGTTTTTTTTAAAGCGTCCTTGGGTGAATGATTACGTGCTGTTAGTGGTATAAATAATAATGCAACAAAAACAGTGAGCAGTTTCTGATATTTCCAAAACAAGAACGTGTTGTAATGGTCTCTTTCTACTAAGTTCGTGTACGTCCGTAATCCTCTTCTAAGCAGACCACAATTTATCGAAAAGCAATGTTTCTATATTGATCAATACTCAATACATGTATATATAAATAAGAATTGTGAGATAAATGACAATGAAATATGTCCTAGTAATAAAACAAAGACATGCTTACGACAGTTCAGTTCAGTTTCGTTGATAGTGTAAATGAACATTTTTTCAAAACCTGGGGAAATCTTACACAACAAAATAAAACCAGTGACAAAAAAAAACAGTTTTAAACATTCATGGATTCTTTTTCGCATGTGTATGGAGAAATGTAAAATAAAACACCTTGGGCAATGCATGAAATAGGATTTGGTAGACAGCATATCTTGCATTTGAGTGGTATTGGCCAAAATATCAGTGCTTTTTAGTTTTTAATTGGAGGTCATTCAGTGCATATTGAAATGAATATTCGACTGATTCATATAAATCCAACTTCTGCGTCACACTTTTCTTTAGATACATTCAGAATAGGTTCCACAGTAAGCTATGAAGACACAATATCAACATTTTTAACCCACAAAATACCATTTTATTCACGTCAGCTGCTTCTGATTCGGAGTGTTTATTGACTATAATGAATGCAGTTTGTTCTGGCAGTTAATTGAAATGTTATCATGCCATTCTTATTTTTTCACCAACGTTTGTCCTCAACCTGTTATGTACGATAAATTAACATTTCAACAACATATCTCAGAAACCGTTTGACTACTTTTTCTGGCATTTGATAACCATATAAATACAGTGGAAACGATATATAACAGGCCCTGTAATAACAGTGATCCGGTAATAACAGGGTTTTTTTAAATCCCTGTTTTTTTCCCTACTCTTTGTCTCTATTAAAAGTTATCGGCAATAACAGGGCCTCATCGGAGCCCAATCGGTTATTGCAGAGACAAAGGCTCGTTAGCAATGTGTAAAAAGTAAGAGAGAGAGAGAGAGAGAGAGAGAGAGAGAGAGAGAGAGAGAGAGAGAGAGAGAGAGAGAGGGAGGGAGAGGGAGAGGGGGAGAGAGAGAGAGAGAGAGAGAGAGAGAGAGAGAGAGAGAGAGAGAGAGAGAGAGAGAGAGAGAGAGAGAGAGATGAAGCATGCAAGCGCAAGCCACGCCACTGCAAGCACACGCAGCGGGTGAAGCGAGAGAGGACTGCGGTGTGCTGCAGACCTTAAGGTAGCCCACCCTTCAAGAAATACAGCTGGAATATTCCAGAAATGCTTACTTTCCTTGCATTTCTGATTTAACAGGGATCTGATATAATAGGACTTTTTCTCTGGTCGCACCATCTCTGTTATATCAGGTTTTCACTGTACATGTACAATGCACAAAATAGGCGTTCATGCATGTAAATTAATCGACATTATTTCTTTACCTCCATGACCCTCACGAAGTCCTCATTTTTTGGCAATGGCTCATTTATGGGATTATCAGTGAAACCGAATTGGCCTTCAGACACCGGGTTGACGACTTCTCCTAGATCTACTACTGGTCACATAATGTAATTATGGATTTGATTTATTAATGGGACATGATTTATTGTTATTTTGACTTACAAGCTATGAGCAAAGAAAAACAATTTGTTACGATTCCAGCCAGGCTGTGTTCTTCGATAAACCACATGTTGACTCAATGAGAGTACGTCCCAGTCTTCAAGTGCACCACATACATTCTGCTAAGGGCACTTGCAAATAATCATTACAAGATTATATTTTATCTTTACCCATGAGCCAGCATATACGCCTGATTACAAATCAATATTTCTCTTGAGAATACCTGCTTATTTGCCATACCCGACACAACTTTGTTCACAATCCACTTACCTACTTTCAAGGATGTGACACCCTGACCAAGTTCACTGACTATTCCGCTAGCTTCATGACCCAAAGCCATGGGTGCTTTTACAATATAATCTCCGATCCTCCCATTTGTCCAGAAGTGAACATCTGATCCGCAAATTCCAACCTCCTGCATGGATAGCTGCACCTCTGAACAAATGCACTTGTGTGACCAATGGAATCAAACAGACATCATTATAATGACTTATCACAACAATGCATACCATTAATTGGCACTTTGTTCTAACTAAAAAGACGTATACTTAGTATGAAGATTCAAGTTTACAATAAATCCTGTGAAATTACAGCATCTAAAAAGTAAGTCCAGAAGATCACTTTTCATAATTTCATTTTCATACTAAATTAAATCACTTTCCCAACTTAGATTAAATTCCACAATAAATAGCCAGTTGTTTCTTTCTTTTTAAATATCAATATTGCCACTATGAATATGACACTAAATAAAATTATAATACAAAGAATAACTACTACTCCTGAGAGCAACTGAGATAATAATGGTAAAGCCGCCTAGGAGAATCTACAAATCAGAGAACCTGTATATACTTACCACTTCTTCGCGGGTAGCAAAAATCACATGCCATTAAAACCAATGAAAATATTTTAAAGGAAAGCCACTCAAATACAGTAAAACTGTATCCCAACAAAATGACATACGAATGAACGAATATAAATTGTGTGGAATATCAACAATGCGGAAAGGAACACAAATCTAAATCTGTTGAAAATAGTGATCCTAACGTAAACATGGTTTATTATATATGTACTTACGTCCAGGTCCAGGTTTAGGCACAGGAAGGTCTTCCTGCAAAACACAGTTTTAACTGACATTATTCCATCTCATACCTGAATAAGCTATGGTTATATTGGCAGAATGAAAGACAATAGATGAACCAGAATGTACGGAATAGAAACCAAGAATGGGAAAAATATCTAGAGGTAGACCAGAAAGAAGATGGTAGAACGACATCAAAGAGAAAATGGGTGTAACCTGGACACGAAAACAGCTGACAAAACAGAGTTGTTGGAAGGCTACATCCTGCAGTTGACAAACAACACCTAGAAAGAAAGAAAGAAAGAAAGAAAGAAAGAAAGAAAGAAAGAAAGAAAGAAAGAAAGAAAGAAAGAAAGAAAGAAAGAAAAGAAAAGAAGAGAAAGAAAGAAAGAAAGAAATAGGAGAGAAAACGGGCACTTAGTTTTTCCTGTTCGCTTAAGATCCCACATTCCCTTCGCTCTATTGCACCGGGATCTTAGTTTTAATTTCTTTAAGCGTTTTACGGCATTTGCAGCACAATTAGGTATAAACGCCGAGGGTTCGGGGTGTTGTATGAGAGTAATATTTACTTTTAAAAAAGTAGGAGGAGAGATTAGGAAGATACATGTTTGATAGGAAAGAAGGAGCAAACCACACCAGAGCACCCGCCGATCACACTCACCTAGATCTCATGCTGAGACTACTATAGTATAGAGAAAGCTAGTCAAAAAGAGAAATTCACAGATAAATAAAATAAAGAAAGAAGATACTTATAGAGCCTTTGGCTTGAGAAAAAAAGACTAAAATTTGATTTCCTCATTTGCCTTTTTGCCTGGATGCATCACGAATAACCTGAGTTAACTTTCACAGGCTGTCAGTCAGAGCATTAGATACTGCATCTTCCTTCAAGCCTGAACGGCCATAGAGGATGAAACTGTAAGTATAGGCCATAAATGTAAAGTAATCCTCCTTGCATACAATTAAGTAAGAATTATTTTTCAGACTCCACAAGTTTAATTCTTTCACATACAACTTTTTGCGTCAAACACAATCGTGAAAACAGAGGTTTATACAATTGTACGTTAAGATCTCTCAAAGCAGAAGCACGAATCGTTTTTAGTGACAGAATACATCTACAGTGCAACACTGTGACATGTACAGAATATGTAAGTTTTTAGGTTGTCTAAGCTCACTGAATAAGGAGGGTAACCTTCTAGCTTTCAGGTGACACCACAGAATTCTACACTTAAGTGTAGAATTCTGTGGGTGACACTCAATCAGCACCAGTTTTCGAGCATTCCATTCATTTTCTGTAACTATTTGCAAAGACTGACCACATTCTGGT
The DNA here is from genome assembly GCF_000002075.1 of Aplysia californica. NCBI lineage: Eukaryota > Metazoa > Mollusca > Gastropoda > Aplysiida > Aplysiidae > Aplysia > Aplysia californica. The sequence continues at coordinate 168,388 of NW_004797578.1, read as the reverse complement.
TTCTTCACACTCTTAAGTGACTGCACACATTCCGACTCAAAAACTAAAAATAATGGATCGGTTGTCATGTGCGTGTGTGTGCATGTGTGTGTGTGTGTGTGTGTGTGTGTGTGTGTGTGTGTGTGTGTGTGTGTGTGTGTGTGTGTGTGTGTGTTCCATATATAAGAAATATATCTCTGCTCATACATTTACGTAGTTTTCTGCTTTTAAATGATCGCACATCTTTCTTAGATATATATATATATATATATATATATATATATATATATATATATATATATATATATATATATATATATATATATATATATATATATATATATACAGACGGCCTTAGCTACGGCATGATTCAGGAACAAACGCAAAGTAACTTTCTCTCGTGTGTTCCATGGGTAACGAAAGAACTGAAAGATCTAATAAAAGAAAAACGGAAAGCCTTTAGAAGTAATAACATGAATGAAATGTACTTGATATCTAAAAAAATTAAAAGAAAGATTGCTCATTGTAAACAAGCGCACAAAACTAGAATTGAGAGCGAATTTCAGACAAATAATATGAGAAATATGTGGTCCTCTTTGAAAAAAATAACGGGTTATACTGCAGCGAGAGAGAGTAAGCAAGTAAAAAATTAAAGAGACTATGTAAATGAGCTAAACAACTTTTATTGTTGTTTCGACTGTTTTGATTTTGAGAATGAGCAGCGTGATCTAAAACAGAGGCTAAGAGACGAGTTGAGCAGGGAGGAGTGTGTTGAGCTCAGTGAGCGGAGTGTTAAAAAGAAATTTCAAAGTGTAAACATAAACAAAGCCTGTGGTCCAGACGGAGTGAAAGTGAGAGTGTTAAGAACTTGTTGTGAGCAACTGGCCCCGATATTTACCTTCATTTTTAACCTGACCCTACACAAAAACTACATTCCTACAATATGGAAAACATCGGAGGTAATACCAATACCAAAAAAGCCTAAAATATATGAATTAAATGACTTAAGACCAGTCGCTCTTACAATTCCATTGCTTTCAAGTGCCTTGAAAAAGTGATCCTCTCTAATATTCTAGGCCGTGTTCATGGAAATCTAGATCCATTCCAGTTTGCATACAAACAAGAGAGGAACGTAGAAGATGCTGTACTTGTTTTTTGTGACTCTATACTGAAACACCTTGAAACATCTAAAACGTATACGAGGGTACTTTTTGTAGATTTTTCCTCAGCATTTAATACAATTCAACCGCATATTGTCATTGAAAAACTTCTGAGTCTGAGAGTTAGTCATCATATCGCAGCATGGGTCCTGGAATTTTTGACAGGTAGACCACAATATGTGAAGCTAAACAACACAAAATCTGACACAATTCTTTGTAACACCGGCGGTACTCAGGGGTGTGTTTTGTCACCAGTTTTGTATACTATCATAGACGTATGTATAAAACAACACGCTTTTAATTAAGTTTGTAGATGACTCCGCTATTGTTGGATTAATAAACCATGATGAAAAAGAGTATTTCGAAGAAATATGTAGGTTTTTTAAATGGTGCAACTCAAATTTTCTAAAAGTGAACCTCTCAAAAACAAAGGAAATGATTTTTGATTTTAGAAGAGAAAAACCAACAATCCCACGACTCGTAATTGAACAAGAAACTATTGAAATCACGGATTCATACACATATCTTGGCCTTACAATAGACAACAAATTTACATGGCAAAACCACGTAAACAATATCGCTAAAAAAGTAAATCAGAGGCTGTACTTTCTGAGGAAACTAAAGTCTTTCAATCTGAATCCATCCATCCTTCAGATTTTCTACACCACCACAATAGAAACTTTGATAATTTTGGAATCATTTGCTATGGTAGCAATCTGAGAAGGCAGCACATTATAAAACTAAATAAGTTGATAAAAAGGGCATCAAGAACAATTGGTAGAGACCTGAGTAACTTTGAATATCTGCACTAGACAAACGTTCTAAAAAAGGCGGAAATAATGCTTAGTGACCATAGCCACCCACTGACATCGAAATTTCAACTATCGACCCGCAGTAAACGATACATTTCCAAAAAAGCAAGAACAGACAGATTATATAGAAATCCATTCGTACCAACTGCAGTGAGGTTACTGAACACACAGTGCTACAAATGAAACAGACGAGAGAGAGAGAGAGGGGGGGGAGAGGGAGAGGGAGAGGGAGAGAGAGAGAGAGAGAGAGAGAGAGAGAGAGAGAGAGAGAGAGAGAGAGAATGAATGTGTTACGGAGCGGGTTGTCCCAGCCCGTGAGACATGTATTTACTTGGCATAATGTCCTGACTGTCTTGTTGTGCGTTTGCGTGAGTGCACCTTTAAGTCTTACTTTTGTAACGTCTACTGCCATTGTTAACGACCAAGACAAATTTCTCCCTGCGAGATGAATAAAGATTGTCATTGTCATTGTCATTGTCATTGTCAAAGAGCCAGCACCGAGCGTGTTTTGTCAAGCAGATGTGCGCATCTTTAATTTCTTCTCTCATAACTTGACTATTACTACCTGCGCAGATTCAAGATTTCTTTTGATAAAAGATACGATATTCGTAGTCCGTTTAACACAGGTTTTAGAGAGATCTATACCGCCGATTTTAAATATTTATTCAAACGTATGCAACTAAAAATATGGCAAGGATGGTACTGTACAAAAATTTGTCTAGAACAAAAACTGCTGTAGATAACCTTTAAAACGAAGAATAAATCTCGAAACATTGAGCTTTAAGGACATTACTCATGTTGTAATGGTTTTCTGTGTGGGATGGGGAGGAAGTTATATCGTTTCTGTAGTTGACAAAAATACGAATTTCTTAATCACCACCGGCAAAGTCGCCTCAGGGCTAAGTAACCCTGTTGACCCCGACATACTGCTGAGTCACGAGTCACGCCAACTAAAAGTCACAGGATCGGGTGAAAAAATGACATCATGGGTCACTCAAGAGGTTAAAGCTCCACAACAGAAATTTATAAGTAAAACTCTAAATATCGCTTCATACCATGCGCAAGTCATCAGTTTTGTACAGCATTGCGGTCAAATTTGTGTCAGCCATTTTCTCTGCAGCTTCTTTGATGGTTTGTTCACCAGGAGATAATGGAAACTCAGCTTGCGAATGAGTCCAGTTTCAGCAAAGTGAAATTTATAGGCATACAGGGCAGGATATGTTAAAAGTAAAAACCCTCAAGATAAGCTCGCTCCGCTTTTGGGTTGGGACGTGTTGTGGTCAAATTTGTTTTGTGTCAAATGTTAAGGTGTAACAGTAGGCCTACATGAACATTAGCAAAACACCAGGCCCACAAACATCAAAATCAAAAATAGCAAAATCATGCAAATAGACGGCTTCAAGTGCCGAGGAAGTATATTCACCGGCCAATATTGTGACGTACCGACAGTGGCGTTTTGTGGGGTGAGGCTTGCAGCTTCAGCCCCACCCGGTTTTCTTCACCAATACGTTACTTCTTTGACTTAAATCAAATCAAAAGTTCTAAAAATTGGTCATTAAGTTGTGCATCTGACACCTGACGTCAAAGCTTCAAGTTCAGGGTCGGCGCTTTCTCAGAACCGGCAGCGTTTGGTACCAGTGTTCCGCGTAATTTACCGATTGGCGCAAACAAGATTGCGCTGCGCGTTTTAACGGTCGTATAAATGCAGGGCAATCTCAAGATTACGTTAATAATTTATATTTCTGAAACGATTTTTTAAAAATTCACTTCCATCTTTATTCTTTTACTCTCATCAAGGAACATTCACGTACATTTTCAAAAGTGTACAAAAATCTGAAGAGCCCACAACAATGATAATATGCCAGATATCAAACTCAAAGTCAAAGTTCATTTCACTTCCATCTTCATTCTTTTATTCACATCAAGAAACATTCACGTATATTTTCAAAAGTGTAAAAATATGGAAAATTAAAATTAAAATTAAGATATGAAACTGAAGAGCTCACAAGAACGATACAATTATACGATCGTCAAAACGCGCTGGCGTAATCTTGCGCGGATCGGTAAATTGCGCGGAACACCAGAACCATCCCAGTTTCTTAGCAGTGGCGTCGGGTGGGTTGGAAAGAGGGAGGGGCTTGCCATGACCAAACACATTCGATCCCTCAGATTATAGTGGATGTGTGATAACAGAAAGGCCAGTAAAGAGCGCATATAAAGAGGATAACATGACAATATAAATACGTCTACATAATATTGTTAGTGGCAATCCCACGTTTGAAACCAGGAAAAAAGGACTCGCCTGAGTATTTTTAGGCCTGTACACATGATGATTTGTGCCCTTCGGGTTTTATGTTAAGCAAGTTTATCGATGACATTTCGGTTGAACTGTACATTCTTCAAGATGTACCATTCATGATTAAAATACCTCTGTTGCTCTCTATCCACACCTGAATGCAAAAGTTCAGCTGGTTGATATGATCCCAGCCTCTTGACAGTGAGTTTATATCTTCACATGAGAAAATGTAAAGCGAGTTTCCAATAAATATTCTTCACGATTCATTACTGCATTGAAGAAAGCATATTAGATTTTAATTTAAAACTATCTAAACTCCCTGATGCAATACACAGGTGTTTGTTTCATAAATTGTCCGACGATCTCACTACACAGAGCACTGGTGTACACGGTAAGCTACACTTGAAAGTAGTGGTTGCTAACTCGCCCAAAATTCCATTCAAGTGTACACACACAGTGTAAGACCAGTAATACCATCCCAGTTACATGGCTTGATTAAAGAAAGCACACAGAGCCACGGAAAAACAGAAAGGGGGGGCTCAGTCTACGCTTTGGCCAGAAGCCGTTAGGGTGTGCAAATGAGAAGCGGAAAACTGCACAGGTTTTAATACTATTGTCAAAAAGTTTAAAGGAGTTTTCCAAAACCTGTTGGAAAATTGCGCAAGTACTTTTAGTACATGTCTTAGGTTGTGCAAGTATTCGATCTGGTACCGACTTGAAATTCAGTAGACCTCTTCAGTTATCCCAGAATCAAGACTGTTATTTCATTTCATTGTACTTTTTTTTTCGTCCTTTCTCTATCATGAAAATCTCCATTTTTAAGTTTCATTTTGCAGCGCCACTAAATTGCATCGGGCTTACACATTTATACAAAGTCCCTAATATATTTACTTATTTTCTGGTTGTTCTTCTGAGACAAACTCACTGGACTATTTTCAGCTAAACAATGTACCCCCTCCTACACCCAGCTTGGTAGAGAGGTCTTAAACGGATTTAATGAACACTCAATCAGCTAAATACGGTTAAGTTAGGATTCTGATTCGACTACAGACCTCATAATCGATACCACACTTACTTAAAAACCGCATAAAGGAACGGTGGCTTATTGGGTAAGTCGTTGTATAACACGAAAAAACATGCGCAATTTTCCACCACCTTGCAAATTTGGTGTCAAGAGTCAAGCAATGCCTCGCCACGTCACTCAACGCTTGGATGCAGCTTCAGCCCCCTTGCCTTTTTGAACCATCAGTTCCTTTGTCTCTTTGTGAGTACTTGATAGTACAGTCAATGATAGTACATAACAAGATGGGCCACTTCTCTCTTTGAGCCAATTAAAAAAGTGTCCTCAAAATTTGGTGGCGCCCTCTTCACAAAAGCGCACTCTTTGCGAACAGACTTACCTTACTTGAGTTTTTTAAAATCAAAGTGAAACTAGCAAATTTTGGGATAAATTTCGGAAGAACGCTTTTTTAAAATGGTTACGCTGACAAAAAACCTCTTCCGGAGGAAAGGGTGATGGTTTTCTTCGTTTAATTTGACTTTAGAATGAAAGGCGAGAGGTCATTAAAATTTTAAAAAAATAAAACTCCGCACTGAACGTACCCGAACTGCTGATGAACAGCAGTCGATCTGCGCACGCAAGGAGGTGCTATTCCTATTCTTCTTCTGGAAAAACGAAAGAGAGCTTCAAAACAGACTGCAGCGCCATCTGAAGCAAAGAGCATACTTCCTGCGGACACTTTTTTGGCTGAGTGGCCCATCTTGTTATGTACTATCATTGGTACAGTATAAAGTATCGATATTGTTTAGCGCACGAGCTTATTGCATAGTCACTATACATACTGTGTACAGTAGGTCTATGGTGACTTGGTAGAAAGGCATTTAGGTGGGCCAGGGTTTAAGCGCCCAGAATCTACAGTATAAGAGCGATCAGGCCTGAGTTCATTTGATCTGATGTACAGATCCCACGGAATGTCTGTGAAATATAAGTTCAAAGTCTACAAGTGCAAATTATTGACAGCGGGGGAACGAAGAACTTGTATCATTTAGCAAATAGTTAAAGCAAGATGGCTCTTAAGGTTCGTGATTTTTTAAAAAGTATCTCAAAATACCAATGTGAGTAAATTTTAGCTAAAAGCTAGTCTTTTCCCCTATGTTATTATAATACATAGAGTGTAATTCTTTTTCATTCTTCTGTTAAGTAATAGCACACAGAATTCAAGCCAACCGATGCCATCGAAAGTCAGACAGTCAGACAGACAGACAGACAGACAGACAGACAGACAGACAGACAGACAGACAGACAGACAGACAGACAGACAGGCAGACAGACAGACAGACTGACAGACAGACTGACAGACAGACTGACAGACAGACTGACAGACAGACACGACATCATAGTGAATGTGAGAGACAGAAAGATGGTTAAGTCTGTCTCTCTGTGCCATTGTTGTCATGTTGCAATCTGACAAGTGGAAGAAGAAGAATCCTAAATCAGTCCCCAGTAGTATTAATTAAAGAAATATGTTTAATGTACAACTTGTTCTTTTTTACCATTGCAATCAACTCTTGTCATCAGCGTACCGTAATAGGAATGTGAAAACAACGATAGTGTGTAAGAGATACAGAATAAATGAACAGTCTGCTAAAGCCAAGAAGACACTATAACAGAGAGAATTAAGGAGAAAGAACAGAAAAGTTACAAAGAGAAGACAAATAGACATAAAAAAGAGAGTGGAGGGGAGAAAAACGAAGGAAAAGAAGAGCGGAAGAAATGGATATATAAAAACGAAAAGTGTGTATGAGAGAGAAAGAGATTGAGAGAGAGAGAGAGGAGGGAGAGAGAGAGAGAGAGAGAGAGAGAGAGAGG
>NW_004797578.1:156709-159286 GCF_000002075.1 Aplysia californica | reverse complement strand
GAGAGAGAGAGAGAAAGAGAGAGGGTGGGGGAGAGAGAGAAAGTAGAGATGAAAGCAGATGATAGAATAGGACTAAAGAACCGGAAAGCGGATGAAAGGAGAAGATTTTAGAGAAGAATTTTTTTTTTCGTTGCTGTCAGGTTTCGAACTCAGGGCCTTTTGAATGAGAGGCAAACATTGTTCCTTTTAATATTGACCATGAGAGGCCCTTAACTCTACTTTCATGACTAAAGGTCCATAGTACATGTACCAACGGTATGCACCTCAACCATGCACTGTGGACGAGGATCATGTACAAGAAATGTGTTTTTTTCTGAACAAAAGGGAACAATCGGCATTTGTGGTGTGGCCGTTAGGCGCTTCGCTGTTTCATACTGGAGACCCTAGTTCGATTCCCGATGAGTAGGGAGAAATTCTTATTGTGTATCTCTGTGTTTCTGCGGTAATGTTAGTTCCCTCTCAGCTCGGGTTGGCCCTGGCAGACAGGGTTGGAAGCCCGCCTCCTTAATAATTTTATTTCTGTCAATGGGAACGCAGAAACACTTACGTTACCAAAAAAAAAGAATATAATTAATGGGGCACCTGAGTTATCTGATCTTGGTCAGCACTGGTAGGCTGGCTCGATTGCGCACTCACCTACGTTGACTTCCCTCAGCACACCCACTGTTGTAGGTGGGTCGTTTGCCTTCTGTCGGATTTTAAAAAAATATTATGTTTTCAGCCTCCACGGCCTGCAAAACGCAGAATACGCTTTTTGGGTCCCAGCCCCAACCAAACAGAAAAACACAGTCAAACATGGGTAACTTGAATCCGTCGGAGATTGGAAATAGTGTTCGAGATTTCCGTAATTTGCCATGTCCATGAAAGCCCCAAATACAAAGAAAGGGAGAGAGACAATCAAGGGAGGTTTAAAAAAAAGAACATTATAACAATTAACGTGGTTAGCTCCCTTGATAAACCTGTCTACGGTGTGAAAGCAAGAGAATGATGGTGAAAAGTAGAAAATTAAGAAAATCTCACACAATGTGCTTATGACTCCTACGTCATTCCTTTCCTCTCATTTCATTGGCTTACAGAAAGTTACGCCTCTTGCCATCCGCACCGTGCGCGTCCTCTCATGCGGTGCGGTCAGCATCACTCCCCGATCCCCTTTCTCCGTCCCCCCCTTCCTCCAGCCTTTCATACGAACTGAAGCGGGATCGAGCATTATGTTCGAGATACCCGAAAATTCGTTATTTGTCGTGTTTGAGATTCGTGGACTCTAGTGTAGTTGGGTAAACGAATAAGTACGGTAAATGAATAAAGAATAAAACAATAACAGGAAATCAGTGAACTCAACCGAGAAAAAATTACAGGATGTTTTTATGAATGAGAAATTCCTTGGATTTGAACCTCTTCAGTTCAGAGAAAAGTGCGTGGCAACAAGTTGATGGGATGAATTTGGGCAATCGTCTTCAAACTCAAACCAGACGCATAGTGTCCAAGCCACTTTCAGAAAAAGAAGGTGGATCATAAAGTAATGGAAGTTACCCATTAACGATTAAGATATTGGCTTCAGTCGTGTAGGCAATACACAAAACAAATCTACAACATGTCTACATTCAAACCAACTATTAGAGTTTCATATGATGTCAGTCTTGATTGTTTTTTTAATGTAACAAACAAAGGATGTTTTGCGCTAAAGGGAAAACAAGATAGAGCTCACAGAAGAGAGAAAAAAACATCCTTCGCTACATCTTCATGTGTTGTAAACTTGACGAATCACCAGTGAGTTTGTAAAGAATATGCTTGATAGTACAATTTGTCTTTAATTTGGTAAAAGTTTTATCCTTTGTTTGTGACAACTGCATAAAGTTTTTTGAAAGTGTGGGACACAAGTTGGTTGTTTTCCCATTTGTACATAGAAATCTTTACACAGTATTTTCCGTTTCTTGGCGGGAAATAATTGTTAATTTTTCCAAGGTGGCGAAGGTAGCCTACTCTTATCGATTGTAAGACCACTAAGGGATCTATAACGTGCACAACTTGCACACCTGACCTGCGAAAGTTTTTCGCCCTTATCTGTATACTGTATAAACCGCATGGACCGGGGGCACAAGATGACAAGATAAAGAAACATTAAATCGATGAATAAGGAAATCTTGTAAAATTTCATCATCTACATCCCCCCCCCCCTACTTAGATGAATTGTACATTGCAGCTTGCACAAAAAAATTAATTCCATCTTTTTGGACAATAAACATTCCTTGTTCCCTCAAATAAAAACATCAGTCAGAAGTAAAGACCTAGACTTCTGATCAGTAACAAAAAAAAAAGATACAGAAGGTCATTTCTACCATCATCCATCAAAAATTCTTCCATATTAAGCTGTATGCATCAGAATAGCATTGAGTTACAGTCAGAATATTGAGCTTAAGATTATTATTGTTTCTATTACTGTTCATTTATATGTTGAATGTGACTGTAAGCCAGTGTGTGTGCATGTTTGTGTATGTATGTGTATGTGTGTGTATGTGTATGTGTGTGTGTGTGTGTGTGTGTGTGTGTGTGTGTGTGTGTGTGTATGTGTATGTGTGT
>NW_004797578.1:151567-154622 GCF_000002075.1 Aplysia californica | reverse complement strand
ACACACACACACACACACACACACACACACACACACACACTTCTAAAAAATATTAGCTTTTCGCACCATTGCGTCAATTCAAGGAGGCTTGAATTAATGTAAAGTGTTACAACATTCTGTAAACAAAGGTGACAAAGCGCTCGGAGACAATGGGGTGGAACGTCGGGGAGGAGACCTGGACGGTGACCAGATTGTTTTAAAGTACAAGCAAGCTTGACTGAAACCATTGCTTTGTGTGCCCTCTGATCGCCTGCATTAAGGACGGAGAAAAATTTGAGACGCCTTTACAAATGCGAGAAGACTTTTTTTGCCCACTTTAAAATCATCCTCGCTTACAATAATAATTGCCATTCTGATTTTTATAGTAAGAGTAAGATGATATTAAGTAATCAGAATCTCAAAACTTATCATTGGAGGCATCGATTCTGAAATAGAGTGCGATTATGAAGTGTGCCAAAGACACCCATTCTTCTCCCCCAAGCAGGAATTTAGAATTATTATACAACACAGAGACACGTTTTTCCCATATTAATGTCACACGTTTATGTAATGCCTTGCCCTGCCCTATTCATCAAACAGTGAAAATAATTTTAAAAGTTCAGACCCATTATGTAAATCCTTGCAACGACCCTGTGGTGTACCTTTAGCCACCTTAAAGAGGGGCAGAGGTCAATACACTTTTTTCAACGAGGGCCGAATAACTGTGAGACCACTGTTTTATTCATTACACTATATTGAATACATCAGAAAATAGAGGCAATCAACCTGTATGTATCAATACATAAGGCTATATCTATATGTGGTTCATTTTCTTATGAAGTTAGCATTCAAAAACAGGTGCACATGACTACAGGCATTAATCTTTAGTTCAAGTCCTTGATAAGTTACGTACAAGCGGAATCATTATAATAATATTAGTGACATTCAGAGATAACGCCAACACACAATGCGTGTATATTTACACTAATTGTATATGTGTGCCGGTGCGTGTGTATCTATGTATGTGTGTATGTATGTGTGTGTGTGTGTATGTGTGTATGTATGTGTGTGTGTGTGTGTGTGTGTGTGTGTATGTATGTATGTATGTATGTATGTATGTTAGGTAGGTAGGTAGGTAGGTAGGTAGGCAGGCAGGTAGGCAGGCAGGCAGGCAGGCAGGCAGGCAGGCAGGCAGGCAGGTAGGCAGGTGGGGAGGCAGGCAGGTAGGGAGGCAGGCAGGCAGGTAGGCAGGCAGGTAGAGGCAGGCAGGTAGAGGCAGGCAGGCAGGCAGGCAGGCAGGCAGGCAGGCAGGTAGGTAGGTAGGTAGGTAGGTAGGTAGGTAGGTAGGTAGGTAGGTAGGTAGGTAGGTAGGTAGGTAGGTATGGTATGTATGTGTGTGTGTGTGTGTGTGTGTGTGTGTGTGTGTGTGTGTGTGTGTGTGTGTGTGTGTGTGTGTGTGTGTGAGAGAGAGAGAGAGAGAGAGAGAGAGAGAGAGAGAGAGAGAGTGAGTGAGTGACACGTATCCCAATTATTACAGAATTTTAAAAAAGGGCTCGCATTTTAAAAGCCGTAGACAGCACAGTAAATCAATTTAGCAAAATGAGGGCTATACTTGGGGATTTAGTTTTAAAGAGTCACAGAAGAGAGTCCTACTATTTGTACGAAAGTTCTGGGCTGTCAGGGAATGTGCTCAGCGTGGTGGCAGTCACGAGAGACAGTCTCCTGTGCTCGGCGTTGAAACGTGATTTATTACCTTCTGGCACTGCTCCCGTGGATTTTGTCAAGCAAGGTGTTTTACGTTTCGCTTCAGTTCACAAAGGATGGGAAAAGTCTGACCACACATCTAATCTTTAAGTTTAAGTCTTTAAGGTAGATCCAAGATTGGAAGTCCATGTGTTCAGGTAGAAATAGTGTGAAGTTCTGAAACTTCGTATCCCGCGACTTTCGTTGAAGTGATTCTGGTTCCACTCAATGACCACAGCCGCAGCGTGTAGAGCTGCTCCCTCTTGCTTGAACGACTATTTCCGCTCTTGATGTTCCACAATTGTTTTCCATTGATCTTTGAAACAGATTAATAACGATCTGCTGTCACTGTTACTGTACCATCGTTTTCAGCCTTGAACCAGCTCTGACCAGTAAATCTGTACTGATTCGATTCAACCCACGCTGTAGCATTCTGTGAGCGCAGGTTTCGGTAAACGACGTTGTCTGGTTTTTCTGAACTCCAGTAAATGTGATATCTTGGGTCCAGATAGAAGTGGACTTCATCGCCAAACCACTCTTTTCAAGAATTAATATTATTAGCACAGCACCTCAAAACGGTAAGTCAGTTTGTGGAGGTTCCAAATAAGCCCCCCCCCCCCCCCCCCCCCCCCCAACCGCCTGCTTATTCTTCTTTGGAAATTCACCGGGGAGGGGGTGCAGGTAAGGAAGTAAGCGGTGAACAGAACGCCCAAAAGATCCATGGGTGTCTCAAAATTCAATTAGCGATAAAGATTTGAGTCATCGTGACAGTACACAGTATACGTGTTAACTGAAACTGACAAGAGACAGGTTTAATTATGAGCATTACTGCTGAAATTATAAGATGTAGGCCTACTGTTAAAGGCGGTCTCCTCCTTTGTAAGCAACAGCTAGAAGAGCCAAATTTGCAAGAAAGGGGATCTTCATGCGGGCTCTTTCCCTCTTAGGGAATTATGCTTTCCTTATTACGCTCTTATTTTTCTTCTTCTTTTGTAAGTGTTTTATGGTGTTCGCAACTGCATAAGGCCATGAAAGCGCGCTGGACACGTTAAACATTTTCAGTTGGCAGGAAATTTTGAATTTTACCCGCCGTCTGTTATTGATTTTGGACCACCCAGAGATTTTTAACGTGCTCAACTTACGCAAGGGACCTTCGAGATTTTCGCCCTTGTCCGGGAAAGGTACTTTTTTGTCTCCGACTAAGTGTAGATCTTTCCTACCATAAGATTGGGGGTGTGGCTGAAAGACAGTATTAAGAAGGAGCCAAGGAGTAGCGGTAGAAAGGCTGCAGAAAGAGTCAGGAGGGGGCAAAGGAGGTGAGGCGAGGGGGGGG
>NW_004797578.1:145839-151467 GCF_000002075.1 Aplysia californica | reverse complement strand
CGCGAGACTCTAAATGGGGGGGGAACTAGTTTTAAATTTTTTTTTTTTTGTACTGGGGGGATCACGCAGGTGACGCTGAAAAACCGTCAAATCATCCTGGAAATATATACTATTCGTCTTTGCTGGGCCACTTCCCCCCGTGGGCCCCCCAAAAGGGCGTGAGACGATGGACTTACCTCGATTCTTCTCTTTGGTCGTAGACGGGTCGCTTCCGCTTTTATTCAGGTTAGGTACAACTTAATTTTTAATCCTCCTTACAGAAGATGAAGGTTTCTTACTCTTTATTTCGATCACCGCTGGCTCGCTAGCTCACTCGTCTATGCGTCAAGGAAGTGTCGTCCCGTACTCCGCCTCATTACCGTGGCTGCGGCGGGGGTACAAAAACAACGCCCTCTGTTATTCCCCGACGTGCTTTCATCAAATATAAAGTTTCTCTTTTTTTTCTCTCAATGTGTTCGCTTTCCGATTTTTTTACAGACAGACGCCGAGCGTCTGCTTTTGTGTGTGTGTCTGTATCTGTTCACATGCTGTGAGAGTCACCACTTGAGGCAGGGGGGCTGTGCGCACCCCCAGTGTGCGTGTGTGTGAGAGAGAAAGAGAGAGACAGAGAGAGAGCGCGAGTGTGTGCGCATTTGTGTGTGTGAGTGTCTGAGAGTGTGTGTGTGTGCGTGTGTGTGTGTGTGTGTGTGTGTGTGTGTGTGTGTGTGTGTGTGTGTGTGTGTGTGTGTAAGGTGTAAACGGGGGGGGGGGGGGAGTGTAGGGTTGTTGTTTTTTACATGAAAGATTTTAGTTTTTGCTGGGTGACTAAATGCAAAATAGGTTACTGCCAAGGTCAAGCAGTCTTGTTTTCTCGAAGTACCTTTTGAATGTATTTTCAAATGATGTATAGTCCGAGAACGTTGCCCCAACCACAACTGAAGTATCTGAATATTCAGACATTTAAAAATCTCTAGCTCTAGAAATTGAATTCCATGCAAAAAATGCTTCCTCCCAGTCCTCGCAGAATGGCAGAATGAAAGGATGACGTCTAAATCTCGCAAATAGCCAAAAAATGTCGAGATCAGAAACAGTTCGGAGAAATAGAGTTCAACTTTATTTTCCCGAGCGTTCGGAGAAATGGTCACTTCGGAGAAAAAAACCCACAGTGCGCCAAGATAAACTGATTGTGATCTGGTGCTTGGAACACTTGCATCAGATTCCCTCACACAGTTCCGAGGGAAAGGACACTATCCTCATTTTCTGTCCCTCGCATAGAGTGACTGGAATATGGAAATACAGTTGAACCTGTGTAAGGCGGAATCGCAAAGGAGCCGGAAAAAAATTCCGTCTTAGACATTTTCCGCCTTAGATAGGAGGGGAATTCAGGGGGAGATGGAGAGGGGGTGGGGTTCAAAGGCCCAGCCGATGGGATCAAAGATCATTTCTCCGATCGTCAAGCAGTTGTCTAAACTTCTCACCTCTCAATTGCTATCCTGTCTGATAATGGCATGCGTCAGTATTACTTAATGTAACTTATCCAATTACCACCAGTGCTTGCCTTTCATAGGACCACTGTTTGACCTATTAAAAACAGAAACGTTTGGACATCTCCTTTGCTTCCACCCTTAGCCCCACCCACCGGTGTAACAAGCTCAGTCAACCAATGCCAACCCTCACTGCCATCATGTAACAACGATTCGAGGAACTCTTTCTCAGCTCGCCATACGATCAGGGCGGCAGCCATTGGTCAATCTAATTTCACACCTCTGGCTTCTGGCTACCCAAGAAAGTTTCCGTAGTGGCTCGCTACTCGAGCACTCTCACGGGCACTCGTGAGATTTCACACCCACGCTACCCTGACCATCTGCATCGCTCTGGGCTCACGTGATAGGGTACATTTACCCATTTACCCCCAAAGTCAAGGAGCTTAAAACTATAAGCTCCTTACCCCAAAGTGTATCCCTACCACAGAATTCTACACTTATAGAAGCGGAACTCCCTCTTCGCGATCGCCCGATTCGCTGTGAGGAATTGAAACTAAAACATGGCGGCCGTTGAGGGCACCTTTGGCTACGCCGCACAGCCAGGCTTCGCGTTGCTATGCACGCTGATGCTAGTGGTAGGGCTTGGAAGACACCTTACATCAGTATTTTAAAACTTTCTTCGAAGACTAAATATAGTGAAATAGTCTAGTACATTTTTATTGCCAACAATATGTCATGATTGGCAATGTTACAATGTTTTTGTATTTGTATTGTTGGTTTGTTGGGTTTTTTTAAATGATGGGATGGGATCTAGATCTAGATCTAGATTGATCTAGATCTCTAGATCTACTAAAGATCTTCACAGTCACAATACACTTGATAATAACACTAATTATGAACATTAATTCTGTTGGCAAAATATTTAGATATAGTCTTGATTAGTACTAGATCTACGATAAGGAGACGCTGACAGTAACATACTCACTACAATAATATTGTCATTAAACTTAAGGCCATCCAAAGCAAGCAAAAAAGAACAATATAAACCTTTTCTCCAATTTACTAGAAAGAGATAAATAAATTGAGCTTATATTGAGGAAATGTATTATTTCTCACTTTAAAAATTCATCTCTGTGCTTGCATCAGTAGTGTGTACAACAACATGCTTTGTTTAAAGCACGTGCGAGTCTAACAAATACAAGAGATTGGAGAATGTGTCGGTTGCACACAAAATACATAGGCCTATTGTACATGCTGCCAAAAACACAAAAATGCAAAAAAGGCCTCAAAATATTGGTTTAAACATAAAAGCCAATAATGCAAAACAAAGTAAACAAGAGTGCAACTGGCATATGTTTCCTGAATATATATGTTCAAAGTCATTTTCTGTGTGTTGGGAGTGTGATTTCTAATTCATGAATGATAGGCTCATTCAGGTGTGATAATGAAGAAGTGTCTACAGTCACAACAGAAAGAGTTCCATGGCGAGTGATCACTGGTCAAGGGTTTCAGAGCTGTGTACATTTTGAGAAAAATGTATCCCCATACCCTGGATCACATGTCGAGGGGATGGGCTTGTCCCCCTGTAATCCCCGCACACAGTAAACAAACATATTTTTGAACATGAATAAGAAAAAATAAGTGGTCTCTTGTTACGGATTAAATTGAAGTCCTGTTTCAATTCGATTAATTGATAAAAATGTGTATCGCAATGCGTTGGCCACCCCTGCCCTATAGGCCTATGCTATTTAATAAATACATTCGCCAGACCTGGAATCTTTAATGCCCGCACACAGTAAACAAACACACATTTTTGAACACGTATAAGAAAAAATAAGTGTCGTCTTGTTGCGCATCAAATCGAAGTCCTGTCCCAATTCAATCAATTGATAAAAGCGTGTATCGCAAGGCATCGGCTAATCCAGCACTATTACGCTATTTTATAATAATAAATACATTCGTCAGATCTGGAATCTTTAATCTTTAATTTTTAATCCCCGCACACAGTAAACAAACACACATTCATGAACATGTTAGGGATCAAATTAAAGTCTTGTTACAATTCAATAATTGATAATAGCGCGCATTGCAATGCATTGGCTAACTCAGCATTATACGCTATTTAATAATACATTCGTCAGATTTGGAATCTTAAATTATAATCATAATTATATGTGCCTGCGCTTGGGAAGTGAAAGTGAAAGGAATTGAAAATGCTTTCAAAAACAATTATGAAAGTAACATAATTAAAGTAGGACTACATGTGCTTATAAAGGCCCAAAAAGGTGTATGGATGCGGAAATTAATGTTTCGGATGAAAATAATTCGCTATCTCTACTACTGTAGCGTGCGGTCAAAAATTTGATGCGCAACTTATTATCAAATATCTAGGCTACTGAACTATCGAACACCTAGATCTAGATTCTCCTACTTTTACACAATGACTTAGATCTATATCAATTCGTCTTAACCGATGAGTATTTTTTTCAAACATTTGTACACATCTATAGGTTCTATATTATTCTAGAAATTTCTTTAAAGAAAATTCTTTAATAATACTAGCCAGATATAATGTTTAAAAAATCCCAGCCAATGGCTTCTACAGATTTTTAAAAAGTTTATAGCTGGAGCTAAATCTCTTTTAAAAGCAAGTCGTCCTTTTTTCTACTTCTGCTGGCGACATAACGCTAATTATTGAACGAATGTTTTGAGAACATTAATTAGATCTAGTGAAAAAATATGTTCAGTGTAAAACAAATTTCTTGTAACAAGTTTTGCTACTAAAAAATTACGTAGGCCATATGCGTATGCAAAATGTGTGTGGGAAGCTAGAAGTGCTGTGAACAATCCCATCGTGTTACGGATTTTTTCACAGTTCTGTAGAACTTATATTTATAAACTCTCTATGTCTGCTTTTTCTGTTGTTGCACCCAAAGACACAACAATTTAAAACCTTAATTCTAATCTCTAGTTGCACAGTGAATTCTGTAACTCAAAATTACAAACTGGACAGAAAATGTTCCACTTTTCACTCGTTTGTAAAAGCCGCTCTTGCTTTAAAAGCTATAGGGTTACTTCCGAAAACGATAAATCGTGCCCTCAAGACGCCATTGTTTTCGGTCTTCAATTCCTCACAGGTCACGTGGTACAGTTCCCGTTCTATAAGTGTAGAATTCTGTGATCCCTACTCCCGTTCCTAGCCCAACGGTTAAGTGTAGAGCCGGAGGAACCAAACTTGCGAGCTGTTTCAAATCAGGGCTGAGCGGGCAAAGCATTTTCCATCTTAGTAGTAGACAGGTAGAAACCCTCGGAAGGGAGCGGATTTTTCTTTCCGTTTCCGCGTTGGACAGGTTTTCCGTTTTATACAGGTTATTAAAGAGGAATATACTAAGGGTGGGGGGGCGGGGAGATTTCGTTAAGACAGGTTTCCGTTTTACACAGGTCTCCGTTAAGGCAAGTTCGACTGAGTCGTCATTAGAGTCCGGAACAAAGGTTTGCCAATATACCACATGTCATGGGGGCCATTTCTAAGTTATAACATGGTTATTGTTTGTTGCAACGAGAACAGTGAGGAGAATTTGGTAAGAAACCTTTGATATAATTTTCTTTGTCTTTACAATTGCTTATATTATAAACATCTCTAAAAATGTGTATTTGGGCTCTCGTGGCTTAGAGGTTAAGGTGTTCGACTCTCATTCAAAGGTCCCGGGTTCGAATCCGGATAGCGACCGAAAACTTTTCTTCTCTAAAATGGTCTCCTTTCACCCCCTTTCCCGCTCTCTAGCAAAGTTCTGTCTCTGCTTTCGTATCCAATTTCTGCCCCCACCCCCTCACCTCCTTTGCCCCCACCTCTGGGTTCCTGACTCTTTCTGCAGCCTTTCTACTGATACACTTTGACCCCTTCTTACTGCTATCTTTCAGCCACACCCCTGATCTTTTGGTAGGAAAGATCTACACCTAGCCTTCTCGGACAAGGGCAAAAAATCTCGGAGGTCCCGTTTGCAAGTTGCGCACGTTAAAGATCCCTTGGTGGTCTAAAATCGATAAGAGTAGGCTTCGGCCGCCACCCGGGCAAAATTCAAAATTTCCTACGAATTGAAAATGTTTAATGTGTCCGGCGCGCTCATATAACCTTACGCAGTTGCGAGCACCGTAAAACCTCTCT
>NW_004797578.1:140961-145739 GCF_000002075.1 Aplysia californica | reverse complement strand
CCCCCCCCCACACACACACACACACAAAACATGTGCATTGACAAGTTATCACTGTCTGCACTTTCATATCGTCACGGACCCCGAAGCACTTCTATGATCGTGGAAACTTGGAAAAATCTTGGAAAGGTATTACCCGTTCAGCAAATGTATAGAGTTATTCATAGAAGTGTCCTTGGTGTATGGACGACATTAACCCTATCCGTGCGCCCTGGGGTCATTGTGTACCCTCGGAGTTATATTCTTCACATTTTAGAATACTTTTAGTACGGAGATCTCTTTGAAACTTTCAATATTTCTCAAAAAATCATTTTGACACACTGCTATGCAAAGCGTGCGGATCGGATTCAAGAGTAAGTTTTCTCTTTGGAAAGTGGTGGCACAGAGTTCCCCACGTCGCATGGATACGATAGCAAGACCCGACGTACGGATAGGGTTAAAGAGAGAGAAAAAAAGTGTTTTATAAGCCTTCTAACGATGAGTTTGTATGTTAAGGGGGGAGGAGGGGGGACTGCACCCTGAAAGTCCTGATTCGGGTCAAAATTATGGATTTTGATATGTAGGCATTGTTGGCTTCTTCGTCTCCCAAAGTCCAACCCTTCGTCCTCGTCGGGGGAGGTGGAAAGAGGACAAAGTAGGGGATACCTGGGTCTGGGTGGAGTACGGTTGACTTTATGTCACTGGGGCGTTACGCTAGTCGTGAAGGCCGACCCGAGTCACCCCGAAACGTTGCTGGCGAAAGGGGCTCTGGTGAAACCGTAACTGGCCAAGCAAGCCGAAGGCGGATAATTACTGCTACGAAACAATCAAAGGAGAAAACACGGACAGATTCAGACGTGAAAAGACCAGGAAAAGTAAAAGGACAGCGAGCTAGAACAACGATTAAAATAGACGCATGGAATGTCAGCGGACTTGGAGACAAAGAACCAGAAATAGAGAATTTCATGGAAAGAAAGAAAATAGCAATTATGGGCTTGTCAGACATAGAGAAGAGAGGCAACCACAGCAAGCTCATCCATAAAGGCTACCTCCTGATCTGGAGCGGAACACCTGAAAATGAGAGAGCCAAACATGAGGTAGCTTTCATCTTACACCCAGCCAAAATGGATACAATCTATGAAATCAATCAGATCTCAGAGAGAATAGTGAGCACAAAACTAATAGAGGGTGGCAAAACAACAACGTACATCCAAACATACGTTCCCTGTAACGAAAGCTACACAGAGGAAGATAGACAATCATATTTCCAAGACCTGAGTAACCATATTAACACCATCAAGAACACAGAAGATATATTTATCTTGGGATATTTAAATGGTAGAGTTGGACGAAGAAGAACCCCCTGGGAAGAGTACTTGGGACCCCAAAGCGATAAAGGTACAGACTGCAACAGCAATGGAGAAATGGTACTAAACCTATGCGCTGAGCACGACATGATGATTACGAACACATAATTTTTCCAACATAGACAAAGCCAAATCAAGACCTGGTACAAATGAAGTGACCTGAACCATGCATCACAAATTGATTTCATCCTGATGCCCAGAAAACAAAGACATACCGCCAAAGATTCGAGAGCGGTTCCAAACGACATCATCGACACGGACCACAGACCTGTGATACTTCCTCTCACAACCAACAAAGAAGAACAGGGGGAAAACCACGACTAACCTAAGAAAATTGGAAGAACCAGACATCAAGAAAGCAGTCGAGGATGACATTACCAAGGAGTACCTAAAACTGTCCACCTCAGATCAAAGACATAGACGAATGGCAAATATTCAAAAAATCCCTGTCAGAAATACTAAAAAAAAAACAGTTGTGGCACCAAACGAATAGGTGGAGACAAAGGCAGAACAACATGCTGGTGGAATGATGAAACCAAAGAAGCAATTAGAATGAAAAAGAATTCAAGAGATGGCAGAAGTCAGAGACCGAAGAAGACTATATAGAATACAGGAAAGCAAGAAGAGAGACCAAAAGAATCATCAAAACTGCTAAAGAAAATGCCTGGAAAATATATGGCGAGAAACTGATCAAAATCTGCTAGGAAAGCCCAAGAGAATTTTATAAAAGTGTGAAGAGCATGCGGATAAGGAAAGACCCGTACAACCCGACAAGCATTATAAATGACAAAGAGGGAAAGGCCATTCTCGGCAAATGTGTAATTAAGAAATGATGAGAAGATTACTTCCAAGAACGGCTCAACCCAGACGCTTGCCACGGACAACACAAAGAGTTCCATTCATCATATTGTGATCAAACAGAACCACAAATACTTCCCAGTGAAATAGAAAAGACACTCAAGACCAGCCCCTAGAACCCCAGGACCAGATGACATCACAGTGGAAGCCATAATAGCTTGTGGAAACACCGGTATACTGTGGCTGAGGCGAATTTTCAACAGAGCCTGGGAACAAAGAAAATGTCCAGAAGACGGGCGGAAAGCCTTAGTGGTACCATTATGGGGAAAAGGGCAACAGACGCGACTGCACAACATATAGAGGTATTTCAT
This sequence comes from Aplysia californica, assembly GCF_000002075.1. Lineage (NCBI taxonomy): Eukaryota > Metazoa > Mollusca > Gastropoda > Aplysiida > Aplysiidae > Aplysia > Aplysia californica. The sequence continues at coordinate 143,227 of NW_004797578.1, read as the reverse complement.
TGTTAAGCCACTCAGGAAAAATATATGCAAAGATACTAAAGCTGCGCATAAGACCTATTTTAGAGAGAAATCTGAGCAAAGCTCAGTTTGGATTCCGAAAGGGAAGAGGATGCACGAATGACGTATTCGCAATACGACAGATATGCGAGGAAACAATCGAACACAACAAAGAATCCAACATCGTTTTATAGACCAGGAGAAGGCTTTTGACAGAGTAAACCATGCAAAACTCTGGAAGACGCTCGAAAAGTATGGCGTCAGAGGACAATTGTTAGATAATGCCAGAGCTCTATATACCAACAGCAGAAGCTCAGTAAGAATGAAGGAAGGCAATACAAACTGGTTCAATGTAAGATCTGGAGTACGACAGGGATGCGTTCTATCTCCCCTCCTGTTTATAATGTATATGAACTCAATAACGCAAGACGCAAACCAAAGCCCAGAAAGCCTAAATGAATTTCTGTTCGCAGACAACGAATGTCTTATTCATCATGACAAACAAAGCTTCCAAAATCACACTACCGAACTCAACAACACCTGAGAGAAATTCAACATGAAAATAAGCACATCAAAAACAGAAGTTATGAAAGGGAGCCGAAACCACAGTCCCCTGAACATCCATGTCAATAGTAAACAACTGAAACAAGTGAAGGAGTTTAAATATCTTGGCAGCACTTTTTCTGAAAACGGGTCCATAGACAGAGAAATAGAATCTAGAAATGCGAACTCAAAAAGCCAACGCTGTCACGTACCAGCTCGCACCCCTCCTATCTCATCCAAACATCTCCATGGACACAAAGAGACAGCTTATCACCTCAATTTTCATACCAACTTTATGTTATCAGTGCCAGACCTAGACTTTAAGCAAAACCCATGAAAGCAAAATCACCGTTTGCGAAATGAAATGTCTCCGCAAAACCCTTAAGATCACAAGAGAAATGAAGAAGTAAGAGCAGCTGTCGGCACTGAGTCCTGCCTGCTTTACATAGAAAGACAGAGGATAAAATGGTTTGGCCACTTGTTACCCATGTCCCCTGACCAGCCAGCCTCGAGAGCCCACAACACCAAGCACTCAGGCTATAAAGGAAGAGGAACGCCACGCAAAAAGTGGACCGAGGGTGTCAAGGAAACCCTAAAAAAAATAACATCACAACTGAAAGGGCTGCGGAGCTGACCAACCATAGAAAACTGCATCTCCCCTTGACGCTTAATGGCAACAGAGGATGAAAAAGTAAAAGTAAAAAATAAAGTAAGTAGTTGGCTTCTTCAGCGCCTCTCTTACAACTACTACATAGCATTAGAACTCCCTGCAGTCTGATTTTTTCACATACCTGGCAGGCTAATCACCGCCATTTCCTCATAAAGTCAATCTTTTATTTGTCTTTATCGCCCGTTTTCCAAAGACCTGGTTTTTACATATACATGTATACACTTTTTAAAAAATAACTCCACCATTTTTTAGCCAGTCGTTCATCAAATTTTCACAAAATGAAGAGCGGGTGTAACACTAAGAATTTGCCTGTTGAAATTTCGATTTTTGGAATATATTTTTTTTCGTGGTGTCTGGAGTGTGGATTTTCACAGATTTGTTCAAACTTGAATACATGTAGGCTACTACCTCAAGGGGGAAAAAAATCATAAAACACTTTCTTATTTGTTTAGGAAAAATTCAACAGACAAATTTGTACATGTAAATATATTTCTGCTCACATATAAGTGCGGTATTCATTGAGTCATTGGGTAAGACAGGTCAACAAAACCCAATATGGCCGCCTTCACCACGGCAACGGAACTTTTTTTCTCAGATTTGATTGCGGATTTTTAGACTCCTCAATATGCAAGTGGTAAAATTTGATTCACTAATAAGTGAGATAGCCTTCGGGTGGCGCTACCCCCCCTCCCCACCCCCCCCCCCCCTTTTTTTTTTTTTAGAATCAAAAAGAATAGAAATAACAAAAAGCTCGTGACGACTGAACTCAGCCAACAAACGATACATTTTAATCTGTTTATTTGTTTAATAAATCAGTGTGTTAAATGCAGCTGCCAGGACGGAGTCGCGTACCTTGCCCGGGGCGAATACAGAGACGGGGGGGACAATAATGTTTGTTACTTCTTCAAAGGTCTTTCTAGGCCTAGGCCTAGCTAGAATCTAGTCCGTGCAACGTGCAATGCAAAAAAGAAACCTCACAAAAACCCCTTGGCCTACGACACAGGATAGACTAGGAAAGAGAAGGCGAGCGATACACAGAGGAGAGAGAGAGAGAGG
>NW_004797578.1:138754-140578 GCF_000002075.1 Aplysia californica | reverse complement strand
ACACATACACACATCATTGGTCCCAGTACATATTTCTGATAATTCTTAGGTCTTTTCCATCTATGTCTAGCTTTTCTTGTATTTTAAATAGCTCATCATGTCTAACTTAATCGAACGCCTTTGAATAATCTATGAAGCATAAATACAGACCTTTCTGTTCTTCAATACATTGTACATCTTTCCATTAACATTGTTAATGTGAATATAGCGGAATATTTGGATGGGGGGATCTTCAGAGTAATTTTATCAAGGGGCTGTTGAATGGAATCGGTAGTCTAATGGTAATGATGTCGTTAAAAAATGCGCGGCCCTGACAGTGTGCAGCTTTGATAGTTTCCCACATTTACAATCGATAATAAAATAACCTATTTTTACAGAGTCACCAGCCATTCATGCAAAGATCGTGTATCGTAGTAGAGAATCTTTATTTCATGTCCAGGTGCTGTTTTAGCCATAAATGTATGAGATGAAGAAAGACGTGGGTCTTGACGTACGGGAAAGCAAACAAAAATTTTTTTACATTGAAAATAATGGATTTTAGGAAAATGGGGCAAACGGTTTTTTAGACTCAACTGTTGATTAATTGTAAATACCCTCTCAACAGAAAGCTTTATGCACTTTACAATTATTAAAGTATAACCCCAGCAGACCTTAAAGCATTTTGGAACAATCTTAACTACCTGGGAATTGCACAGTGCATGCTGCCACATTACATTCTCTAATTTAAAACACTAGCATACTGACAAGGTCTTTCACTGTATATAAACGGGTGCCCATTCACATCTGGGTAAAAGGAAGAAAATTCGTATAAAGTGCTTTCCCCGAGGATACAATACGTCGGTCCGAGTTAATACAATCTCCCTTCTACACAAACTCATTTGAGCGTGTCTGTCTCAACTTTACTTTTACGGGTTCTTCATCAGATTTCTCCAATCATCATTGGAAAGTACTGGGCCACCCGACAATATTATGATATTGGGTGCTGCTCAGTGGTGACCGTGTCTGTTTACTTGCCCTACACCTATTAGCCTATCAACCAGTCTTTGCTGATAAATGCCATTCCCTTTATTTGGAAATGCTCAAAACTGTCCCTATTCCAAAGAGACGAAAAGAAAAACACACAGAAATGAACGATCGAAGACACTATTTATATAGACAATATGTATATTTATAGGCTATACCGTATATTATCTTGTCGGCCAGTTGTTAACATGTACGAAGTCTAAAACTTTTATTTTTACTAGGCCTATTGCACTTGCTTGCTTGCTTGCTTCTTCGGGTGAAGAGATTCACATCGACATAATAATGGTTAAACCTGGAGGGAAAAGTAGGACAAACAGAAACAAGAGAGGGAAAGAAAAGAAGAACCTTCGACAGCAAAGCCCTTCAACAGACCCTCTCACGGTCAGAGAGACATGTCAGTGTGACACAGCGACTCATGTCTTGCTTGCCCGACGTGTAGTTTGTGATCCATTCCTGTTATCGTTTTTTGCTTGCATATTATTTACAGCTTTCTCTACCAGTCCTGCAAGTTGTTATTCACCTACTGGAGGTAGGTCTGCAAGATCTGTTCAGTTAGTTAAATTAGTAATATTTATTATTATGCTGGGCTACGATGCAGGCGATCCAGGTTCGGATTCCAAAATGAGGTTCTTGAACTCAATTTACAAGGGCAGTTTCCTTGCTCTCCTGACCCACTTGGTTAGGCAGACAGTTGCGCTTTTCTTTTCTTTTTTTTCATGTGATTAAAATGGTCTTTCTAAACAATACCATTGCTCTTTGGGGGAAAAAACCAGGCTTAGTGGTACTATATATATTATACAT
>NW_004797578.1:134996-138654 GCF_000002075.1 Aplysia californica | reverse complement strand
TTAGAGATTAAGGTGTTGGCCTCTCATTCAAAGGTTCCTGGTTTGAATCCGAGTGGCGACCAAAAAATCTTCTTATCTTATCATACCTTATTTATCTTAATTCAAAGTGTTCTCATAACTTACAGCGTATTTTCAAGCCTTGTCGAATTACCAGAAGGAGCTTTCCCAAGAGTTGCCTCTTAGCATTAGAAGAATATACCTCCTTTGTACGCAGCCAATTTTGTCTTTCAAGTTTTTCAACTTGACAAACTACCATAAATTATATCCCCTCCCTATTTATTTGCATTAAATTAACACCAGATTGGGGAGAAATGAATAGTTCAAGCTGTGAACGTACATTGCAATTATTGATGATTTGCATGATCTAAGGTTTAGTAGATTTTTATGACAACTCTAAACAGCCGAGTGATGACGTGAGCCAGTTGTACGGGCGGGCCGTATTCAAAAGTTAAAGACATTCTTTTTTTTAAAAAGCAACAGCAAACAACAGAAAACACACACACACACACACACACACACACACACACAAAAAAAACAACGGCACTTATATGACCTTATCTGGTCGCAAGTGCCGTAAAAATGTTACTAAAACTAAACTAAAAATGCGCCCTACTTCTACAGGCGCCTGTGGTGTAGTGGTTAGGCGCTTCGCCGTCGAACGTAGAAGACACGTATTCATTTCCAGAGTGAGAAGCATTTTGTGAAAAAGGTGAAATGGTATAGGTTTAACGCCCCTGATAACCCTATAAGTTTATTTAAGAGGTGAGACCTCCGAGTTTAACGTCCATCTCCGAAAGGACCGAGCAAAACTTGAAAATCGTATAGAGTGCCTTTCCCAAGGACACAACGTAAGACCGAGCTGACGCTCGAGCCTCTCCGAACCCGCAATCTCACGATTACAAGCCCGGTAGCCTAACCGCGAGGCCACCGACTCCACTGATCATTTTGTATCGCGTTTATTATTATTATTGTGTGTGTTTTAAATTATTGTTATCATTATTTATATTATTATTATTATTATTATTATTATTATTATTATTATTATTATTATTATTATTATTACTATTACTATTACCATTATTATTACTATTATTAATATAACTATTGTTTATATTATTATTATTATTATTATTATTATTATTATTATTATTATTATTATTATTATTACTATTATTATTATTATTATCATTAGTAGTAGTAGTAGTAGTAGTAGTAGTAGTAGTAGTAGTAGTAGTAGTAGTAGTAAAATTTTTTTAGGGGAATAATGTAATTTTACGGGATTGGGGGGGGGGGGGGGGGGTCTGTAAGAAAATTCTAAGAGTAAGAAGGGGTGGGAGGCAAAAAGTCCCCCCAAAAGGTGTAAGATTATATTTGAACAGCCCCAATCTGCTTGTCACACGCGGGTGAGCAAACTGGGGCTGGGGACTCGTTGCTCAAACTGATGGGGCTGTTTTGTAAATGGTTTTTTTGTTTGTTTGTTTTTGATGTGGGAGGAGGAGGGTGATCATGGGAGAAACACATACACAATTTTGATTTTTGTGACTGAGCTGAAAGTTAATGTGAATGAATAAACGACTCCTGTATTTCCTTCGGACTAGATAAGTGTGCTTTCCTTTCTCGGATCTGATAAGTTTATTTCAATTAGCTGTAATTATAAAATTTGTTTTCATTCCCAAATTGATTACCGCAGTGGGTTTCTTAACATTTGTGGGGTTTTCTGTTTTTGTTTTGTTTTGTTTTTTTGTTGTTGTTGTTTTGTTGTTGTTGTTTTGTTGTTATTGGTTTTAAAATTCATAGTTACTTTCTACACTATTACCGGCAACATGGTAAAAAAAACAACAACACATTACCATCATAGAATAGATTCTTTGGTCGTGACATACATTTAAGTCCTGACTCACTATTTGACAAGAAATCGACTTAGTTCTGTAAAGTTAACTCAATAATAATTGAAAAGGCTTGTTTACTTTTTCTATAGTCTGGGCAACGCCAAATGGACATCTTGTCAACCTCATTACACCGGATCTAAGAGGCGAAATGCTCGGATTGTTTGGCTGTGGGTTTTTGTGTGTGTTGTTTTTTTTGCATGCGCCTAAGAATTCTAAAAGACCTTAAAAATCTCGATTTTCGCGCATATGCGACAAATATAAAGAGGTGCTGTCAATAAAATAATTAGTAATTAATTGCTCATTAAACTCAACACCGCGCACTTTCTATAGCTAGCACGGTGCCATCTAAAACCATAACAATACAGGGTGTGGTTGTGGGGGCGTAGCCAAAAATTTCCGGGGGGGGGGGGGCAGAGATAGTTTGGTCAAACCCAAAACCTGGGGTTAACAGAGCGCTAAATTTGAAGCACTAACGGGCATGTCACAGAGCTCTCGTGGCCTAGAGGTTAAGGTGTTGGCCTCTCATTCAAAGGTCCCGGGTTCGAATCCGGGTGGCGACCAAAAAATTTTCTTCTCTAAAATTGTCTCCTTTCACCTCCTTTCCTGCTCTCTAGCAATGTTCTGTTGTCTGCTTTCATTTCCACTTTCTGCCCCCACCCCCTCACCTCCTTTGCCCCCTCCTGTGGGCTCCTGACTCTTTCTGCAGCAGTTCTACTGCTACTCCTTGGCCCCTCCTTACTGCTGTCTTTCTGCCACACCCCTGATCTTCTGGTAGGAAAGATCTACACCTAGCCTTCTCGGACAAGGGCGAAAAATCTCGGAGGGCCCGTGTGCAAGTTGCGCACGTTAAAGATCCCTTGGTGGTCTAAAATCGATAAGAGTAGGCTTCGGCCGCCACCCGGGCAAAATTCAAAATTTCCTACCAACTGAAAATATTAGGTGTGTCCCGCGCGCTCATATGACCTTATGCAGTTGCGAGCGCCGTAAAACACTTATAAAAAAAAAAACAGAATAGGTTGGTAAGTCGCAACGTTCTTTAAATGTTGTTTCTAGAAAGAAAGAGTTTTACGGCGCTCGCAACTGCATAAGGTCACAAATATAAGTGTCAAAGAGCACTAGGTTTACAAGAGCTAGACAAACACTGCAAAAAAGAAGGAGTAGAGATTTATAAGGACAATAGATGTTTGATAAGAGAGAAGGATACAAATCATACCAGAGCACCCGCCCACCACCCGTAGTTGTGAACTACCTCGCCAATATAGGACAATTTTTAGGCAGAGGAATGATAAGATAAATAAGATAAGATAAGATAAGATAAGATAAGATAAGATAAGATAAGATAAGATAAGATAAGATAAGATAAGATAAGATAAGATAAGATAAGATAATACTTTACTATCCCTGAGGGATTTTTTTCTAGGCTGTACAGGACCGTAAAATCACAATATGTAGGTATACAATATGAAAAATCTAAATTATAATTATATTACTCTCATTAAAATTCAACATGAAAAGAGAAAAAAGCTGACAAAAAGTACATATCACATCAGTTGCATCATTAAACCAATTGCAGGAATTTGATTACAAGGTTTTTGTAGTTTAGTTTTAGTAGAGTCTTTACGCCGCTCGCAACTGCATAAGGTCATATGAGCGCCAGGGGGGGATGTCAACAGAGAAGTCCAAATGGGGAATCAGACTTACTCTGCTCACCTCTCTAGCTTCAACAGCACAAAGTCTGCTTCGATTATCAAGGCACCCCGGCAATAGCA
>NW_004797578.1:124400-134212 GCF_000002075.1 Aplysia californica | reverse complement strand
GTGTGTGTTGCCTCCCTTCTATCACTCTTGCCAATGCGTGGGGCACAGGCTCCTTCTCTCTTGCACTATCAAGGCCTAGTGCACGCCGAATTCAAATAGTGAAAAAAAAAAAAAGTATACAAAACTCACAAAAATTAATTTAACTTGGTAATCGAGCGTTAAAATGGGTTCCACGCGTAATTTTTGCTAATTTTGGGTCGCTGATCACGAAAATCTTATTATTTCTTAAATTTGGCCAATATTTAAGAAATTTTTGAATGCATTTTTAACTCCGCCTAGGCCAACATCAAAGAAGCCGCCTTATACGCCGGATCAGTCCCGTCCTGGTGCGGTGTCTGTTTTGAAGCAAAAAACTCGACTGTGGGGTGGGACAGCCCTAGGCCTATCCCATGACAGGACTGTAATAATAGTGCGGTAGGCCTAGAGATTTAGATTCTTGCCTCGATTCTCGGAGTCTAGGCCTAGGCTAGGATCCAGGCTTTAAAAAACGGAGACGGGAGGCGTCGACCCTGGGCGGACTCGAAGCTTAGAGTCTGGGAACAAGATCGATTCTTTGAGTCCTTATTTGGACTCGAAAGAATCGATCCCAGAGTCGATCTTGCCCTGGCCTAATTCTGAATCAACCTCAGCTTCCTGGGAAGCATACAGTGCAAGCAGCCATTTATAGGCGCTAAAGCACCAACATACTGACAAGATCTTTCACAGTCTATGGCCGGGTACCCATTCTCACCTGGGTGAAGTGAGGAAAATTCGTGTAAAGTGCCTTTCCCAAGGACACAACGTCGGGCCCGCGACTCGAACCCCCGAACACGCAATCTCACGATTACGAGTCCGGTAGCCTAACCACTAGTAGAAATAGCAGCAGTAGCAGTAGCAGTAGCAGTAGCAGTAGTAGTAGTAGTAGTAGTAGTAGTAGTAGTAGTAGTAGTAGTAGAAATAGCAGCAGCAGCAGCAGCAGCAGTCAGTAGCAGTAGTAGTAGTAGTAGTAGTAGTAGTAGTAGTAGTAGTAGTAGTAGTAGTAGTAGTAGTAGTAGTAGTAGTAGTAGTAGTAGTGGTAGTGGTAGTGGTAGTGGTAGTGGTAGTAGTAGTAGAAATAGCAGCAGCAGCAGCAGCAGCAGCAGTAGCAGTAGTAGTAGTAGTAGTAGTAGTAGTAGTAGTAGTAGTAGTAGTAGTAGTAGTAGTAGTAGTAGTGGTAGTGGTAGTGGTAGTGGTAGTGGTAGTGGTAGTGGTAGTAGTAGTAGTAGTAGTAGCAATAGTATGCATATTATATATATATATATATATATATATATATATATATATATATATATATATATATATTTATATAATATCTCACAATTAGTCAATCTAAATGAACACACCGTCACCCACTAACTGCTAGATTGACAACAACTCAGTCTTGCCGCAAACACAGACAGTTCAAAAGAAGAAAATAGGTTAAAGAAACAAAAACACAAAAAAAACCCACTCAACTACCGTTCTTGTTCTAATCAAAGAGCCACGCCCAGACTTCAATTAAATACTGATGATTTTATAGAAAACACCTCTTTATATTTGTCGCATATGCACAAAAATCAAGATATTTTGGGTCTTTTGGAATTCAGAGGTTCGTGCAAAAATTTTTTTTTTTAAATCAGAGCAATACGCTACTTAGATTCGGTGTAATGAAGTCGACAAGAGTTGTCCATTTGGTGTTGCCATGACTATAGATCATTACATAAAGCTTCACAGAGAGAAGATATTTTGAACATTTTCCCAAACATCTATACTTTTACTGGTCAGGAAAGACCTCAAAGATGGCACACATGATGTATCTCACTACCACGCCCGCCTTTTCAACCTTTCGTTGATGGATGAATGAATTTTACCTCAAACTTTGTTGAGGCTTATTTTGAATCAATATCTAAAATATAGTTTTGTTTTCGTAGGAGTCTTCGTAAGACAAAAGAATGAAACAAACAACAACAAAAATTAAATTAAAATAACCAAAATATTCTTGTTATCGTCCCTGGTGATAGAAGTACATGTATCTATTATACGGTTTTATCACATTTCCTCTTTTCTGTTCGGAAACATGCTTTGAAAATCTTCTCTTCAGAATTTCTTTTGTTGTTGTTGTTGTTGTTGTTGTTGTTGTTGGAAAAACGCTTTGAAAGTCATCTCGATTGATGATATCAACAAAGTACATTTAGAAACGAAGGCACTGAACTTTTTTTAAAAATCTTGCCTACCGCTAGCGAGTGTGCCTGTACCCCCGACCCTCGCTTTAAATCGTTTCCGGATTTTTGCTCTGGCACCAAAGATCGTGTGTGTATAGAGAATCTTTGCTGGCACTCTCCTGAATGGTGTCTTGTGTCTCGCCTATGAGGGCTTCAAATCTAGACTAACATTTAAAAAAGAGGGGGGGGGGAGGTAACCTGGAAATACGAGTAAGCCCACGCTACGCTCTGGCAGTCGGCCGTGACGTAAATATAACCTTCATAGTTATTGTAGACCTACATATTGTAGACCTGCGCTTCCAGCCCAGTATGACGGGGTGAATGTTTTCATTCTTTCTTTCCTGGGAAGTCCACACTTCGAGGGTTAGCCTAGCGTGTGTCGTGTTGCCCTGTGTGTTTGTGTAGGCTAATCGTCCCGGTCGACGCGTTGAGAGTTCAGAGGAGGAGAAGAGAAGTCGGCCACAGTGCAGCGGCGGGCCTCCGACTCAGAGGAGTAAAATTCTGAAATCTTCAGTCGTGCTCGAGCTTAAGGTAGGTGAGTGGGTTTTATATAGACTATTTATTTACTTGCGTACTTTTGGGGTTATTTTTTCATATATAACACAAATCTCTTTTAAATTCATTGACATGTTTCTGCTCTGCGGCCCGCAATTGCATGCTCAGATCTGTTTATCAAAGTATTTAAAAAAAGTTTTAGTAAGAGTTTTACGGCGCTCGCAACTACATATATAAGGTCATATGAGCGCGTCCATATATCAAAGTATAATGTGTGTACGAAATGGCATTGGTAAAAAGGGACGGGTAGATGTTTTTATTTAAAAAGTAATTGGAGTTAACTCCTTGGTTATATACTCTGACATTTGGTAAAAAATAATGTGCACAAATATGAAACGAAAAAGTAGGTCAAAAGCCAGGGCCGCCCGCCGCTGTGCAAGTAGCAAAGACAGTCCGTAGGGTGTAGTATCTTTGCAAGTAGTACACTACACCGCGGTAGTAAGTAACTGAAGTAAGTGAAAGCGTGCACCTAGCCTACTGCTGAAGAATGTAGGAGAGGATGGCTTTTTTCTTCATTCCTACTAACCTAGGCCCTATACCGTAATTCATAAATACTATGCACATTTTTGTTTGCTTCAATATGGTCCAATTCTGACAGTTTTGGCATTGAGAAATACGAGTAAGTTTAGTGCATACTGACTACGTCTACAGCAAGAACAGTTAACATTTCAGGTGCATTTCATTGGATAACAAGAGCAAAGAGCACTAGGTTTACAATGACTAGACAAACACATTTTGAGTAGAAATACAGTACATTTTACAGGACAATAGAAACAAATAGCTGCAGGGGCAGACAGCAATAATAAAATTGAATGGTACTATTGTTTATATCATAAAAAATCAATGGTATTTCAGTGGAACAGCAAATACAGTAACATTTATGTTATTTATTCTTTAGTGGTGTGTGTGTATGTGTGTGTGTGTATGTGTGTGTATGTGTGTGTGTGTGTGTGTGTGTGTGTGTGTGTGTGTGTGTGTGTGTGTGTGCGTGTGTGTGCGTCTGTACGTCTGTGTGTGTATGTGAGTTTGTCGACAGTGATCATATATTCACCAAAACCGCCCAAAGCGAGGAGAGAAACTGTTGCACAAACTGGTGCATCAATCACACCCATTTTTAATGAAGTACTGTACCGGTATCAAGTAGAAATATAGGCCTATATATTATGAATATATGATGTGCATGTGTGTGTGTGTGTGTGTGTGTGTGTGTGTGTGTGTGTGTGTGTGTGTGTGTGTGTGTGTGTGTGTGTGTGTGTGTGTCTTTGCGTAGTTATGTAGACAATTGTATATTTGCACACTCACGTTATGTAGACATGCCCCGTTATGTAGACGTCCACATAATGTTTTAAGGTCACCATCGCATTTCCCGCCAAAAATTACATCATGTGTTAAAATATTTTTGAATTTGGTTCCGGTCCGAATAACGCTGTTATTTCGTTATTTCTATACACAACGCTATACACACTTCGAGTGTGTGCAGAATTTTTGGTGTCCACATAACGACAGTAGCTTTCTGATTTGTGTATCGCCGAGGGTGTGTGTGAGACGGCACGTGGCGGATCCAGCTACGAGTTGGAATCCAGAAGCTTGCTCTGCTGTACATCATGGAGCAACGCTCTGCAGTTAGTTTAATAAGAGTTTTACGGCGCTCGCAACTTCTTAAGGCCACATGCACGCACGAAACACAAGTTGATTGCATTCGCAACATCCCACTGCAAGGCTTTATTTTACTTTTAAAGTAAAGGAAAACATCTCATGGTAAAAATAAATCTTGTTTTAAAAAGATTAGAAGATAAAAACAGATGTTTACATTTTAAAACAAAAATTATCTACTCTTTAGAATACAGGCTAATGACTTTTATAGATTTGAGAATTCTATTTGGATCAACGACGGAGAACAGACCTTTTAATTTTGTGCATTTAAAATATTTACTTCGGGTCTCTCCAAAGTCTGGACATTCTAATGTGTCTAATGGTTAAGTCTGTATCGCATCTGAAACAAGGCGGTTTCTCATCATCTCAACGCAGGAGATATCCATGGGTCACGGAAGCATATATCTAAATACGTAAACGAGTAAAAACTTCTTCGTCTGTTCTCGAAAGACCAGAAGATTTTCGTGAGTCCAGTGTGGACACTGTAAAGCTTGTTGGTAGTTGTTTACTTTAGTTTTTATCCCACAGCCTGGAGATGTAATGAAGGAAATAATTCTCAACAGCAATTTAACTAGATTTTCTATTTTCGAATTTCAAAGTTTTAGATTGTCTAACAGCTCAAGAAAATGGACATCCAGGTCAAAACCAGAGGCTTGAGAACGTACGCAACTTCAAATACCTGCGTGCAATAGTGACAGACCAAGGATCAAAACCAGAAGAGGGCAAACTTCAACAGCAATGACCAAGTTGAAAACCAGTTGGAAAGACAGAAATATCACCACCAGATCAAAGATCAGACTCATGCGTTCCTGGTCATGTCAATATTTTTGTATGCATGTACATTCTGGACCTTGAATGAAGAGCTTGAAAGGAGGATCAAAGCTGTGGAGATGAGATGCTTCCGAAAAATCCTTAGTATCTCATACAAAGATCACATTACAAATGATGAAGTCAAACAACGGATCAAAAATGCAATTGGACTATACCCTGGCCTTCTCACTTTGGTCAGGAAACGCAAACGGCAAACGGCAATGGCATAGACACATCACCCGTTCATCCGGCCTTGACAAGATGATCTTGCAAGGCAGCGTCCAGGGAAAAAGGAGCAGAGACAGACCGACGGAGAGTTGGAAGGAAAACATCAAGGAATGGACAGGCCTAGACCTCAAAGACACGCTCTGAAGAGCGGAAGGAGTGTAGGAAGCTGGTGGTCAAATCTTCAAAAGCCCCGACGAACATCCACTCTTCGGGATAGGTGAAAGTGAAGTGAAATAGATTAGTTTTTATCCCATAGCTTGGAGATGTAGTTAAAGAAATAATTCTTAACTGCAATTTAACTATTTTCGAGTTTTAAAGTGTTAGATTGTCTAAAAGCAGCAAAAATATCACAGTGGACATCCAGTCAACAATCAGAAGCTTGAGACCGTACGCAGCTTCAAGTACTTGCGTGCAATAGTGACAGACGAAGGATCAAAAACAGAAATACTCTCCAGAATAGGGCAAACTTCAGCAGCAATGACCAAGTAAAAAAACATTTGGAAAGACAGAAATATCACCATCCGATCAAAGATCAGACTCATTCGTTCCCTGGTCATGTCAGTATTTTTGTATGCATGTGAATCCTGGACCTTGAATACAGACCTTGAAAGAAGAAGGATCAAAGCTGTGGAGATGAGATACTTCCAAAAAGTCTTTAGTATCTCAAAAAAAGATCACATCACAAATGATGAAGTCGAACAACGGATATTAATGCAATTGGACCATACCCTGACCTTCTCACTTTGGTGAGGAAATGCATACTGCAATGGCATAGACGCATCATCCGTTCATCTGGCCTTGCCAAGATGATCTTGCAAGGCAGCGTCCAGGGGAAAAGGAGCAGAGATAGACCGAAGGAGAGTTGGAAGGACAAAATCAAGGAACAGACAGGCCTGGACCTCAAAGACACGCTCAGGAAATCTGAAGAGCGGAAGGAGTGGAGAAAGCTGGTGGCCAAATCTTCAATAGCGCCACAACGGACATCCGGTCTACGGGATAGGTGAAGGTGAGGAGAAGAAGATTGGTGGGTGGAGTGAGGCAAGACAAGGCATCGGACAGAATGAGAAACGATAATTTGGGAGAATATTCTACGGAGTCTAACGCCAAGTCAATAGCAGTGGCCTCCGCAGAAAAATATGGAGGCTTCGGGGTGGAGCATTTTTGCTGCTTTCTTTTTCTTTGGGGTCTATGACATTACCACACACCCCAGAGAACCGTACCTAGTTTTCCGGGGTTTTTTTCTGATGGTCGTGGTATGTCTTTGTGATACATTTCTGGAATCGTTTCGTGAAATTAGTGGTAGTTGAGGCTGAAAGTGGGGTTCAAAATATGGAAGCATCCAATAACAAACCCGTCCCAGTATGCTTTTTGAAGTTAAAGCGCTCTGGGGTCGGTTCGTGTTGGAGGTGTTGGAGGCTATTGTTCTTGAGAAATATTGGGAAATGATCCGCACGGTGATCCAGCACAGACCACTCAAAATCTGGGACCAGGTCAGGGGGGTAGAAAGAAAGGTCGATGGATGAAGTGTTAAGGATTTGTTTGAGTAAGTTGAGGTTTTACCATTTAAAAGACAGATGTTGTTTTGAAATTTAAAAGTCTTCTATTGTTTTTTTCCTTGTTGCCAAAATCCACAAATGAGGTTATGTACATTAAAATCTCCTACTAAAATAAAGGGTCTGTGGACTTGGTGTTTGAGTCATTAAGCTGGGTAATTTCGAGGGGTTATTTGACGGGACATATGGAGCAGATCGTGGTTGGTTTTATCAGGGTGACCCATACAGCTATAGCCTCGAGGGTTGTCCTAGTTGTCCTAAAATGTACATGTATTTGTCAGTGGAGGGTGTTGTTGTCGATGTATCGTAGATGGTGGTTCAACCAGAAGCTGTCTGGTTCTCGGCGTGAATATGATGATGAGAAGTTTTTAAGTCAATGTTTGAAGCCGGGGCGAACTTTGTCTCTTGGACACAGGCCACACGTGGGCACAGTGTAACCTGTATGTGTTGCAATTTTAGAATGGAAGGTCGGAGTCCTCTGACATTCCACTGCAGGACCGCCATTAGACCATTTTTTAAAGATTTGGAGCACAGAGATCCCGTCTTCTCTGAGCTCTGACTCCTCCTTGTGGAGGAAGAAGAAGGTTTGCTCGGCTGCCGCCCTTGATTGGGCAGCACCCAAACGGGAGACTTGGGGAGGGAGTTACGGCTTCCTTCCTTCCCGGATCGGAGGTGTCATCCTCCTAAGGGAGGGGGTATCTGGTGGAGAGGTAGTGGTAGGTAGGGCAGATGAAGGGAGTTGGAAAGAAGGGGGAGGGGCTGGATGAGGGGGAGGGGGCACCTCACACACCATCAGAGGGGTGGGGCGTGGGGAGAGAGAAGAAGAGGGGACGGAGGAAGAGTCCACCTCGTCCTCCCCTAGAACTTTGAAACAGTTGGCGAGTGGCCCCTCGAAGGTGGTTATTACAGGAGTAGTTGGGACCTTCTTAGCTTTTATTGCAGTTTCGCCTGTCGACCACGGGCTCTTTGAGTTTGGCAGTAGAAGTACTGGCTGATCACGAGACCGGCCGGACTGGACTGCCTTTGCGTTTAACCGACCAGGGACCGGGGTCATAACTGTTGGGTAGACAGTCTTTCGAGCCTTCTGAAATGAGCAGCCATTTCGGGCTTTGTACTCTTGGATGGTGCGTTCTTGGAACCAAGTGTTGGCCGTGGCAATTGTGAACGAAAGAAAGGACTAGCCTTTCATACCTTTTCAGGATGCCCGGTCTTGCCACGACGAGTACACACGTCTGCGTGTCGGCATCACGACTGGCCACGGCCAAACTTCTGGCACTTGAAGCAGCGCAGAGGGTTTTGCACTTAGGGTTGCATGTCCAGGACCAAGTATGCTGCCCGAACAGTGGCTGGTGGGCAGCACGAATCGAAAGTCAAAACAACTGTGTTCCTTTCAAGGGCGGTCCCGCCCCGCCGAAGAGTCATCTGGCGGGCTTCGACCACACCCTCACAATTATTATAGCCACACTTTTTTCTGAAGAGCAGCCTTTCATCTCATGACTGCGGACGACGCTCTTCAAGCAGTTGAACTTCTTGTGTCTCCAAGATTCACAGGAATACCATGGAAGGTCGTGAGATACAGGGGTCCAGTTATTTCTGTTTCATAAACAAGGAGTGCACCAGAAGACAGTACTTGGACGTTGGTGGGGATGTATCCCAGTGTCTGTGTTAAAGCATCTCCTGTCATGAAAAGGGTTAGATCTGCGATCTTCTTCTGTGCATCAAAATTGCAGATGGTCAAGTACGGCTGCTCGGGAAGCTCCCTGGGAGGAGGGAGAGCACAATCAGCCGTAAAGGTCGGTTTTCCTGGTTGTCTGCTCGGCTCGGTGGCTACACCCGCTTCTACGAGCCGAAACTTTTTTGTATCCTTGGGGACTGAGGATGGGCCAGAATGTTTTGGGGGATTCAATGTGTGTTGGAATGCTTTTCAACTCCGGGGCTCCCCTCCCACCACCGAGTGAAACAGAGGAAACATTGCTCGGATGACCAGAGCTGAGCCAGAGCTACTCCGGAGTTATACTCTCCACGAAAGTGTACTAGATCGTCCCATCAAGATTGACCCAAGGAAAAACTGGAGGGGCTTCAGCTCCAAATCGATTGAGTGGCATAGGCCGCCCCACCCTCCCGTGGGAGGAAAAAGTGGGTCAAAGAGGTGTGTTGGCGAGGGACAGTCCGCAGACTGATCTCACTTCAACTGCCAGTTACCCGGTTTCCACAGGTCGCACCCCACGGTCAACGAGGCGCCCATTCTGTGGGATGGACGACCTCTAGTTTTGCTGCACACGGGGTAAGCGGTGGAAGAAATGATAGAAGAAGGGGAAGGAGAAAGAAGGATGGAGAAAAGGAAAATGCACCAAAGAAGATGTTGCTCATGGATCCCAGATACAGAGGGTCTATTTATATATATCCCAACCCGTGTGTGAATTAATAAACATTATAGGCACCCAATGCCCTTAAAAACCTTTTATGCTCCGGAAGTCTCAATAATGGACCATCTGCGCACCTTTGTGCAAAAGGTCAGGAGGTCGTAAAGTCCACATAATGCAATGTCCCACTAACGTTAGTAAAAAAACATACTGGACTAAATATTTAGGTAGCCTCTTGAAATTTGGTGGACAATGATGTTTTTGTATACTGGACTTACACTGCAAATATTGATTGATTCCACCCATATCTTTGGATGATATGGGGTGTCCACATAATGTAGGTTTGGGGCAATGTCCACATAATGACCTCAAAACACGTATGTGTGTGTGTGTGTGTGTGTGTGTGTGTGTGTGTGTGTGTGTGTGTGTGT
>NW_004797578.1:123092-124300 GCF_000002075.1 Aplysia californica | reverse complement strand
TTTTTTTTTTCCTAACCACAACAAAAATAAAAACTTTCTCCTCTTGCTACACTCAATTTTCTACTATTAGAATTACAATTAAACTGATGTTTTCTGACCGTCGGGTACCGGTGGCGGTATGGGCGCCACAGCCGGCAGAAAATCGTCGGGTCGGGTCTGACCGTCGGGCCCGACGCCGGTGTGGGTCTAGCCTCACACAGCCTCATTCCTTCACGTTTGTTTATCACGCCGGCTCGCAACTGTTAAATCGTATCCCGTCACGTCGCGGAACCTTGTACGAGGACGAACCGAAAACGGCGGGCTCAGCGTTGACGTCAGTCCGCTGGGCGATTCCATCGACTGCCCTCAGAGCGAATAGTACATCCCTTAATAGCCAAATTGGCCTCTGTGCTGCTTACAGCACAGACACATGTATTATTTTATCAGTAGTGCATGTATTTATCATTCAGCCTTTCTCTAACTATTATCAGAACAGTTATTGTTAGCATAGCACTAAACTTTTTTTATTGAATTTTTAGCCACCTATAGTTTCGGTTTGGTATTTATTCATCACTTTCTCCCCACTAATAACTTACCTGGCCCATATGAGTCTTGCCGGCGAAAAGAGGAATCGTCTAGTTATATATATAAGGAGAATTAAAACAAGGAGCGATAGGCACTCGGCAGTCAGAGTCTGGGCCGAAAACAGTTAGGTCTACCCCCTCCCTTCCCTCCCTCTTTCCACCGCCACCCCAGCAAGACACCAAGTTCTATAATTAGCATTTGACACATTTCCCCACTTCATTACAACAGTAGTGTCGAGAAGTGCAATGAAGAACGTTTGATTATATAAAGATTGGAAACTGTTATACTCTAACTTTGTCCAGCTTTGTATAGTATCTGATTGCAGCCTTGATCTGCATAGAGGACAGCATCACTGGTACAGAATCAATTGACTTTTTGTCATCATACACTTTCAGTTTGTTTTCCAGCTTAGTTGTGTTTCTTTTCTGTGCCGATCAAGTCAGTTTCTATTAATCTCAGTAACCTAAAATCATACATTATTCTTAATATTGTTTCTTGAAACTACCATATTTTAGCTCTTTCGCATTATAATATTATAATGTTTACAGTAGTGTGTGTGTGAGTTGGGGGAGGGGGTTGGGGATGGCGAAAGTAGGGGTATAAAATGAGGAGAGAGAGAGAGAGAGAGAGAGAGAGAGAGAGAG
>NW_004797578.1:121312-122757 GCF_000002075.1 Aplysia californica | reverse complement strand
AGTCGTTGTGAATGACGGCCACCTGTTGAGTTCATAGTTCATGATGCTAGATTGTCTAGAATCTAACTCTCTGTCTAGTACATCTGGGCCAGGCAGATCTAAGTCTATGGCCATTCTTCCTGTAGCCTATTTAACAATTTTGTGAAAGAACAGAACTTCCATTATCACTTACCACAGCAGGAAGAAGCGTTGACTCGAAAATCCCTTGAAAAAAAATAGATCTACTCCTCAATGCAGAAACTTAGCAAGGCACTTTCGAAATTCCGCGCCGCACACGCTCAGACGCACAGCCGTGTAGCTGTTAATTTTGCCAAAAGGTGGGGGTGTTAATCTTAAACTATCAAACAGTAGTGCATTCAAACACTGAAAATATTTAGTATACACTATCATAACACCGTGTGTCCATTAACAGGGTTTGATTTTTTATATTAATGATGTTATTGCTGAGTAAAATTTATAAGTTCGTTCATATCTCGTGTCATAGTTACATCCAGACTTTCCAAGGTCTAGAAAACCCAAATCGTTAACCATATCCTCCCCCAGGAATGACCAGTATTAAACATTGGTTTGATATTGATCCATCAGAAGGGTAATTTTCCGCTCCGTCATATGGTTTTGCTTATTTATGACTTTGATTGAGATAATCCAGGTTTGTTATAATGATGTTATGAACAAACACTTTACGATATTTCTGCAAAATATCATGTGAGGGACTTCCCACTGTTTCACAACATCCTTCTACATGGTGGCATAAACATGGAAGAGTAGCGTGCTGATGACTCAAAAAAGCGAAGAAGAGGCAAAAATATGCTTGTCATAATGGATTGTCATCATGTTATAAACGTGACAGTATCACAGTGTGTCATAATGGTTGTGAACGAAACCTTATTCCATGTAATTTACAGTTGTTTTGGGATGTATTTTTTTTATTTTAACCCAACATAAGGATGTATTAGATCTATACCTTGCTTACATTCTGATATTTTGATGTTTATCATACGTGTATTGGTCTGGATTTTAATTAGTATTTTACTTTTGTAGTAATGGTTATGAACAAACTATATTGATGGCTTTTCAGCTTTGATAAACATTAAAAACATGTACACAGATACATATTATGAGGAAACTTTCATTTAATCTAAATATTTTAAAGTAAATGACAGATCAAAATATTAATTTTTAGGTCAAAACTGAAGTTTGTCATAACTGTTATGAACGAACCATTAAAGGTATTCTAAGGGTTTTTCAGTTATTAAACTTTGAATTCTTCCAACATATATGATTATTTTGAGGAAAGTCTCATAAATTAAAACAATTTTATGTGAATGACAGAACAATAAGTTAAATTTTTGGGCCCAAAGTAAAATTTGTCATAATAGTTATGAACGTGACAGTGTGTCATAATGATTATGAACGAAACCTTATTCCATGTAATTTACAGTTGT
>NW_004797578.1:44867-121212 GCF_000002075.1 Aplysia californica | reverse complement strand
GGGTGCTTGGCGGGTGCTCTGGTGTGGTTTGCTTCTTCTTTCCTATAAAACATCTATCATCTCTGTCTCCCCTCCTTCTTTTTTGTGTTTTTACTCTCTTGTAACACCTTTAATCTTTGGCACTTATAGAACCTTATTGTGTTGCAAGTGCCGTAAAACTCTTACTAAAACAAACAAATCATGAAACTGTTGAGATTTTATCAGTTGGTTAAGTTTTTTTGTTTATTTGTGGTTGTTTTGGAGTGCTAAAGTGTGGTTTGCTCTTTCTTTCCTGTCAAACATGTATCGTCCTTATCTCCTTTTCTTCTTTTTTATGTTTGTTACTCTCTTGTAAAACCTCTAATACGCCGTAAAACTCTTACTAAAACTAAACTGATATTCCAGCGCTCAGCAAAAACAGGGTCAGGTCGGCTTGGGCCGCAGTCAGCTACAGGGTGGCTCTGTAACCAGCGCCTCCTCTCGACCGAGCTCTGTGGCATCCGCGTCCGGCCGGTCAAGCCCGCCCCCCAGCCCCTCACACTCGTCTGACCCTCCCAGCGAGCGGATGGCCGGCTTACAAGTCGGAGGTCGCCCGAGGGGGTCACAGGTTGGAGAGAGAGAGAGGGAACGCAGGCCCACAGTGTCCATGCGTGGGGAGAGGGGGAAACCGTGAGTACTTTCCTGTTTTTAGATTAAAGAGGTTCCAATCAATGAGTTGAGGAGGGGAGATCAATCCATAATCTTCCAACTTAGAACACAACATGTACCCCTCAACCAACATCTCAACCGAATTGGAGTAAAGCAGTCTGCTGCCTGCCCACTATGTGACTACCCCTCAGAGACAGTGGAACATCATCTGTTCTTCTGTAGAAAACTAACTGATTTAAGGGATGTTTTCTTCCCAAGCTACCCCACACATCTAACTGCCTCTACTCCTCAAGACAACAATTAGAACAAACATGCAACTATTACCGAATGGCATCATGCAGAAGAGTTAACGCTCAGATGATACTGGATCGCTAACAACAACAACAACAACAGATTAAAGAGGTACTTCTGGGTTTTTGGTGTGAGAACACAAAGTACTGTTTATGTGTTGCTGATGTATTTGTAAAGTGCTCCGAGCCTGTCTTTTTAAATCGTGGTTGAACTCTATTGCGACCTCGGTGCTTTCTTGTCGTTATCTCCATATTTTTTTTTACAGTAAAAACAGTTCATAACAAAGAGGGAGCTGAAGAAGAAGTCGCATTTTCACTGTTTAAAAAAATGGAGATACGACTAGAAAGCACTCAGGTTGTATTGTATAAATGTTTTCTATTATTATTATTATTATTATTATTATTATTATTATTATTATTCTGCCTCTGTTACTTTCCTTTTACTTTTTCCTATCTGTTGTATGGTTAGATGTTGAGAGGAGGTGGGGTTTTTGGTCACAGGCGTGATGGGTGGCTTCTGTTGTTGATAAGTTATTCTTTTGGAAGACTTCTTTGACGTTTTGTGTGGTCTACCCCTGTTTGTGGGTGGTTGGCGGGTGCTCTCGTTTGGTTTGCTTCTTCTTTCCTATCAAACATCTATTCTATCGTCTTTATCTCCCCTCCTTTTTTTTGGTGTGTTTGTTACTCTCTTGTAACACCTCTAATCTTCGGCACTTCATATGACCTTATTTTGTCGCAAGTGCCGTAAAACTCTTACTATAACTAACTACCCCTGTTTGTGTAGCCTGATTCTCTTCCATGGTACGCTTGTGCAGTTGGTTGATTTGGGGTGGGGAGGGTTCTCGTCTGGTGACGGCGCCACTTAATTCTTTTCTGTCTCTCTTGCATGGTGGCTTTTGAGTTCGGTTCAAAACTGTATAACAGTATTGAGTATTGGTGTTTTGAGTCCAAATTAAGGCACAGCGTTAGTCAAAATGCTATTTTTGAAAGGAAAAGTCAGGTAGTGTGTTTGTGCCATTGATCAGTTTTGTGGCATTATGCTATGTGGTGTAGTTTTGATTTTCCCCGCCCTAATAAATAAATAAGTGATCAGATAAAATAAAAGTCCACGGTTGAGGTTTAGTAGAATCCTTTTCTTTTCACTTGTTGGACAATGTCTACGTTTGTTGGAGTGCTGTCCCCATGTTGTGGTTGTGCGTAAATCTTGGCATGTAGTTAGTCACTCACTCTCGGTGAGTCGTAGAATAAAATTCTCTGATTAATAAATGCGTAGAATTAGTCTTTTGTGTGATGTACCTAAGTTTCTCTGTAGAAAACTGGTATCTTTGTAACTGTACAGCATTCTAAAGTATCAACCAATGTTTTGTTTTTGTAGATGTGTGTGTGTGTGTGTGCATTTAGCGTGCATGTGTATGTGCACATGTGTGTGTAATGTGTGCATGAGTATGTATGTGTGTGTCTGCGTGCATGAATATTGTTGGTACATGCATTTATGCAAAGCGCCTAGAGCTGTGTTCACACGGGAGTGGGCGCTGTAAAAATGATCCTCATTATTATTATTATTATTATTATTTTCCCAGCATGCAGCTGTCTGCCAACTATGTGCGACTGTTGTGCAAACATGATGGCGTCTATCAGTACCACGTCCATTTCTCACCGGTCATCGACAACAAAAGGTTGAAGATTAAGCTGTTGGCGGAGCACAAAGCAGAACTGAACACAGGCTACAGTTTTGACGGCAGCATCCTGTACATGCCCAAGAAATTACAGAGCAAAGTAAGTGACGCACTGTTTGGCCTTACCCCCGGGGCAGTGCCACTGACTGAAGTGTCTGTATGCCACTCCCAAAGGGGGGACATTAACATGTTCTTATGCACAGTAGAATTGTAAATGGGCTGATTCATCAATGTCATGCTCATAACTGTGCCTGAACTGCAACAGGGAACTGCTGCTTTTTCTTTCCTAATCCTTACTATTGTCATTTTCCTCTACTTTTGTATGTTTGTCACACTCTTGTGAACTGCTATTTCCGGGGTTCCTTGATAGTCGAAGCAGACTTTGTGCTGTTGAAGCTAGAGAGGTGAGCAGAGTAAGCCAGATTCACCGTAAGGACTTCTTTGTTGACATCCACCCCTTGGCGCTCATATGACCTTATGCAGTTGTGAGCGCCGTAAAACCTCTACTAAAAAAGAAGTATCAATATTTGTTGAAGTTGTGGGGGGCAGTTGGCACTCTCAGTACACTTAAATCATACATGGTCTGATTTTAAAAAATTGATTTCTTTAACAAAATGACATGCAAATTCCAAAAATCGACAATAAGAAAGTACAGTTGAAATTATCCAAGACAGTCGCCTGTTGTTGAGAAGAAAAGTAGTTTTCCTAGAAATGTGGAGGTTTTAGAGTCATTATAGTACAGACAAAATACCAACTGGAAAGTCAGTGGTTGTTTGTATGGGGGATTATCTTGACTTGGACAGGTGGCTGTTAGAGCAGGCTCATCTGTGCGAGGTTTTCCCGTGAAGAATTTGGAGTAAAGTTTAAAAAAAAATTGATCTACAATACACAAATACAATGAATTATGACCTGATTTTTAAAAAGTGTATATATTGAGCGTGTGTCATGTTCATGGGTAAAAGTGTGGCGGCTGTGGCTGGAAATTCTGGCAAGAGAAAGCCAGCTGGCATCATAGTGCCGGCAGCCGACAATGGCCGTCCTTGGCTGGACTAGCGTGGATTTCGTGAAGCACTAGTTTCTGTCATTTACCAAACAACTGTCTAAAAAAAAGTCAGACTTTTCAACTCCGTTGCTCGAGTTTGAGCATAAATTCACAAGGGGGGGGGGGGGGGCATTCGATTATCTTTTTAGGCAAAGCCCCTTGAGGTGCTATGAGTTTGAAAGTTTTCAGGCAAAACAACTTTTACCCGTGGTCATGTTAAACTTTTTGATAGAATATGTAAAGTAAGTATTTCTGTCCCCAGGAAGTTGTGTTCACCTCCATCAGGAAGACTGACGGTACGGCGGTTTCGCTGACGGTGACGTATGTGAAAACCGTTCCCCCTGCCCAGTGTGTTCATCTCTACAACGTTGTCTTCAGAAGGTTGGTCGTTTCTTCAGTCTATCTGTCTGTCTCAGTGTGTTCATCTGTACAATGTCGTCTTCAGAAGGTTGGTTGTTTCTTCAGTCTATCTGTCTGTCTCAGTGTGTTCATCTGTACAATGTCGTCTTCAGAAGGTTGGTTCTTTCTTCAGTCTGTCTGTCTTCAGAAGGTTTGTCGTTTCTTTAGTTTATCTGTCTCAGTGTGTTCATCTCTACAACATTGTCTTCAGGAGGTTGGTCGTTTCTTTTGTTGATCTGTCTATTTTTGTTGAAGTTAAAACCCTTTCTGACACAGGAAAGTGGTACACCCCACAGGGCAGTGCCACTGACTGAAGTGCGTTTAGACCATTCCCAAAGGCGGGATATTAACAACATGTTCTTTATGCACAGCAGAATTGTAAATGGGCTGATTTATCTATGTCATGCTCATAATGTTCTGGAACAATATAGAGGGAACTGCTGCTTTTTCTTTCCTAATCCTTACTATTGTCATTTTCCTCTATTTCTTTTGTATGTTTGTCACACTCTTGTGACCCGCTATTTCCAGGGTGCCTTGATAGTCGAAGCAGACTTTGTGCTGTTGAGGCTAGAGTGGTGAGCAGAGTAAGTCTGATTCACTGTCAAGACATTTCTGTTGACATCCACCCCTTGGCACTCATATGGCCTTATGCAGTTGCCAGTGCCGTAAAACTTCTACTAAATAACAATAAAGCTTACTAAAACTAAACTAAACAGGAAAGTGGGTGTTTGGCGGGTGCTCTGGTGTGGTGTGCTCCTTCTTTCCTATCAAACGTCTATCCTCCTGATCTCTCCTTTTTTTTTGTTTGCTACTCTCTTGTAACTCCTCTAATCTTCGGCACTTATATGACCTTATTGTGTTGCAAGTGCCGTATAACTCTTACTAAGAAGAAAGACAGAGGAAGCCGGTGTTTGGTTGAAGGACGCTATTAGTAGGTCATATTTCTTTTCTTTTCCCCTGTTGTTTCTGTCTCTCTGTCCTTTATTGTGAGTGGTTGGCGGGTGCTCTGGTGTGGTTTGCTTCTTCTTTCCTATGAAACATCTATCATCCTTATCTCCCCTTCTTCTTTTTTATGTTTGTTACTCTCTTGTAACACCTCTAATCTTCTGGCGCTCATATGACCTTATGCAGTTGCGAGCGCCGTAATACCTTTACTAAGACTAAAACTGTCCTTTTTTTCCCCGGCTCAAAGTCAGTGGTTGGCAGGTGCTCTAGTGTAGTTTTCTCCTTCTTTCCCATTCCAATTTCTATCATCTTTATCTCTCCTTCTCCTTTTCTTTGAGTGATTATCTTTGATAATGCCTCTTATCTTTGACATTTGTATGACCTGGTCGTGTTGCAAATGCGGGGGAAAAAACTCTTAAGCTGATTTGGTTTAGTTGAAACTTTCATTTTGATTGGTTTCTAAAAATGTATTTATTTTTGTAATTTTTCTTTCAGGATCATGTACATCTTAGACATGTGCCAAGTTCAGAGATATTTTTTCAACCCACACACTCCAGCCTCCATCCCCCAGCGCAAGTGAGTAGTTTACCTGGTTCCTGTTGTTAGTTGTGTTGCTTTATAGTGTGTTGTTCGCAAATGTTCATTTCAGTGTGTTGTGTGGGTGGTTGGCGGGTGCTCTGGTGTGGTTTGCTCCTTCTTTCCTATCAAACAGCTATCGTCCTTATCTCCCCTCCTTCTTTTTTATGTTTGTTACTCTCTTGTAACACCTGTAATCTTGTGGCGCTCATATGACCGTATGCAGTTGCGAGCGCCGTAAAACCTTATACTACTACTACTCTCTTGTAACACCTGTAATCTTGTGGCGCTCATATGACCGTATGCAGTTGCGAGCGCCGTAAAACCTTATACTACTACTACTCTCTTGTAACACCTGTAATCTTGTGGCGCTCATATGACCGTATGCAGTTGCGAGCGCCGTAAAACCTTATACTACTACTACTCTCTTGTAACACCTGTAATCTTGTGGCGCTCATATGACCTGATGCAGTTGCGAGCGCCGTAAAACCTTATACTACTACTACTCTCTTGTAACACCTGTAATCTTGTGGCGCTCATATGACCTGATGCAGTTGCGAGCACCGTAAAACCTTATACTACTACTACTCTCTTGTAACACCTGTAATCTTGTGGCGCTCATATGACCTCATACAGTTGCGAGCGCCGTAAAACCTTATACTACTACTACTCTCTTGTAACACCTGTAATCTTGTGGCGCTCATATGACCTCATACAGTTGCGAGCGCCGTAAAACCTTATACTACTACTACTCTCTTGTAACACCTGTAATCTTGTGGCGCTCATATGACCTCATACAGTTGCGAGCGCCGTAAAACCTTATACTACTACTACTCTCTTGTAACACCTCTAATCTTGTGGCGCTCATATGACCTCATACAGTTGCGAGCGCCGTAAAACCTCTACTAAAACCTCTACTAGAACTAAACTAAGGTGTGTTGTTTTGTTGCACTCTTTATTTAAAATTTTTAAATTTTTTGTTGTGATTTGCCCATTTTGTTATTTGCATACGTTTTGAATTTGTGATTTGAGGCACCCAGGGTTATGTGTATCAATGCTGAAGTGCTCCTTTCAACCATTCACGGGTGGGTGGTTGGGGGATGCTCTAGTGCGGTTTGCTCCTTCTTTTCTATCAAACATCCGTCGTCCTTTTCTCCCCTCCTTCTATTTTGTGTTTGTTACTCTCTTGTAACTCCTCTAATCTTCGGCACTTATATGACCTTATTGTGTTGTATGCGTGGAAAACTCTTGCTAAAACTAAAACTAAACCATTCACGGTTGACTTGAATTGTTGTAGGGATAAGGGGCTACATAAATTCCCATTATTATTGACATCATCGTTATTATGTCGTTATATGTTGTTGTTAATGATCCAGATGTCGTTATATGATATCTCTGTTCTTGTTTTCCCCCCTGTGCAGACTGGAGGTGTGGCCAGGATACATCACAGCTGCCCAGGAGCAGGAGGGTGGGCTCATGTTGCTCCTGGACGCCTCTCACAAAGTGCTGCGGACGGAGACCGTGCACGACATCATGTACGTAGATACGCCCTGTGTTCTTGAGTGGGCTCCCGGCCCTGCCTGTATGGCGTGAATGTGTGATTGTGTGCGCTGTGTTCTTGAGTGTGAATATGTGATTGTATACGCTGTGTTCTTGAGTGTGAATGTGTAATTGTATACGCTGTGTTCTTTAGTGTGAATGTGTAATTGTATACGCTGTGTTCTTTAGTGTGAATGTGTAATTGTATACGCTGTGTTCTTTAGTGTGAATGTGTAATTGTATACGCTGTGTTCTTTAGTGTGAATGTGTAATTGTATACGCTGTGTTCTTGAGTGTGAATGTGTGATTGTATACGCTGTGTTCTTGAGTGTGAATGTGTGATTGTATACGCTGTGTTCTGGAGTGTGAATGTGTAATTGTATACGCTGTGTTCTTTAGTGTGAATGTGTAATTGTATACGCTGTGTTCTGGAGTTTGCTCCCTGTCCTCCACGTATTGCGTGAATGTGTGATTGTATACGCTGTGTTCTTTAGTGTGAATGTGTGATTGTATACGCTGTGTTCTTGAGTGTGAATGTGTGATTGTATACGCTGTGTTCTTGAGTGTGAATGTGTGATTGTATACGCTGTGTTCTTGAGTGTGAATGTGTGATTGTATACGCTGTGTTCTTGAGTGTGAATGTGTGATTGTATACACTGTGTTCTTGAGTGTGCTCCCAGTCCTAGATGAAAGGCATGAATGTGTTATTGTGGGTGGTTGGCGGGTGCTCTGGTGTGGTTTACTCCTTCTTTCCTATCAAATACCTATCGTCCTGATCTCTTTTCCTTCTTTTTTAATTTTTGTTACTCTCTTGTAACACATAATCTATTCTTCGGCACTTATATGACCTTGTTGTTTCGAGCGCCGTAAAACTTCTACTAAAAAAAAAGATCTCTCCTCTTTCTTTTATATATTTGTTACTCTCTTGTAACACATCTATTCTTCGGCACTTATATATGACCTTATAGTTTTGGAAGTGCCGTAATACACTTACTTAAAACTAAGTTCACAAAATGGTTTGATTGTTTTCTTCTCACGGTTTGGAAAATGTTCCGTTTGTTGTCGCCAGGGAAGCTTGCGCCATCTCCAACCCCCGAGGCTTCCAGGAGGAAATAATGCGCAAGGTGGTGGGCTCGGTGGTGCTCACTCGCTACAACAACAAAACCTACAGGGTCGACGACATCGTCTGGTCAAAGACGCCCTTGGACAAGTTCGCATCCAAGTCAGCCGGTGAAAGCATCACCTTCGTTGAGTATTACAAGTAAGCCTACTAGATTCCTTACTTTATATTGGTGTATGACTGCACGAGGATTTTTTTAGCGCCGTTTATTTATCTTTTTCCCCCATGTTTTGCCCGTTTAATCTTTTGTGAATGTTATTGTGATGTATTGTTAAGAGAGAGTAACCGTGTGTGGTTGTGATCGCTGTATTATGCGAGTTATTTCCTTTATATCTGTGTGTATCTCGTGACCATTAAGATGTGTTTTTGTCGTGATCACTCACGAACCACGGCAGTTCAGTTCGGAATAAACTCCTGAGCAAGTAGCACATGTTATGTTGAAGATATTTTAGCTTTGAATTAGTGAATTGAGTTGCGTAGTGTCATGTGTCTGACAGACGTTGTACCAGCACACATAGCTGTGACATGACATAGCTGGTTTCCTCTGAATTCTTGTGACGGTGATGGGTGTATTGGTCATCTGGACAATACCTTTTTATTGTTTTGCCTCATATTGTTAAATTGAGGACAGAGAGATTGAGAGAGAAAGAGAGAGATGGAGGGAGGGATGGAGAATTAGATGGAAGATGAATAAGAAACACACATGGAGTTAAAGACAAAATATGTTAGTAGAATATACTCAAATAACACTTTTACATATCATGAACGACTTGAGTTCGTTAAAATGATTGGTTTAAATGGTAGTTCAGATGGTATCTGTTTAGGCTACAATGTTAATAACATTTGTTCGAATCTCCAACAACTTGCATTGATTGGAGAATTTCCATGGCTAAACTTTTGGAGTTGGCTTTGAATCAGAAGTCCAGCCACTTGGGTAGACTTAAAGAGTATTGAAAAGGGGTTTAACCCTTTGAGCCCTGAGCTCCTGAGTCTACCGTGCCCCTCTGTCTGACCTCGTGAGGCTACCGTGCCCCTCTGTCTGACCTCCTGAGGCTACCGTGCCCCTCTGTCCGACCTCCTGAGGCTACCGTGCCCCTCTGTCTGAGCTCCTGAGGCTACCGTGCCCCTCTGTCTGAGCTCCTGAGGCTACCGTGCCTCTCTGCCTGACCTCCTGAGGCTATCGTGCCTCTCTACCTGACCTCCTGAGGCTACCATGCCTCTCTGCCTGACCTCCTGAGGCTACCGTGTCCCTCTGCCTGAGCTCCTGGGGCTACCGTGTCCCTCTGTCTGAGCTCCTGAGGCTACCGTGTCCCTCTGCCTGAGCTCCTGGGGCTACCGTGCCCCTCTGTCTGAGCTCCTGAGGCTACCGTGCCCCTCTGTCTGAGCTCCTGAGTGATATATTACTAACATTCATTTGATCATCAGAATCACTTTCCATATCCCACTGGGTAGTCCTTGTCATTACCTGTGTCTAATTCAGAAAGATCTTCCTGATAATCTGTAAAGTCTTTTGTAGCAAACGCTGTTTTCTGCACCCGTTTTGTCTCAGGCAGGCCGGGTTGGGGATGGGGTCTGGCTCACGGATGTACCGGTGGCTTGGCATACGGGTAGTTTTACACGCCTCTACTGGTCGTGAACTCAGTGCTTTTTTGTCGTATCTCCATTTTTTTAGACAGTGAAAATGTGACTTCTTCTTTAGCTCTCTCTTTGTTATAAACTGTTTTCACTTTAAATTACTTGAAAATGGAGATAGACAAGAAAGCTTTGAGGTCGCGCGATGGCAAGGGCTCAAAGGGTGAAAACCAAGACCGGTCCATTCCATGCCTGGATGGAAGAAAAAGTGGAAGTGTTTGTGCAAGGACCCGACGTTGTGTCCTTGGGAAAAAAAGACACTTTACACGAATTTCCTCACTTCATCCAGGTGGGAATGGGTACCCAGCGATAGACAGTGAAAGATCTTCTCAGTTTGTTAGTGTTTTAGGGCTTTATCAGCCTCTTGTAGTGTATGCTTCCCGGGAAGCTGAAAATGTTTCTCTCTGTTCTGTGATCTGTTCGGGTAATAATATAGTGTAAAGCGCATAGAGCCTGCTGTAGAGCGGGGGTATGCGCTATACAAATGCTATCTATTATTATTATTATTATTATTATTATCTCTCAAACAG
This sequence comes from Aplysia californica, assembly GCF_000002075.1. Classification (NCBI taxonomy): domain Eukaryota; kingdom Metazoa; phylum Mollusca; class Gastropoda; order Aplysiida; family Aplysiidae; genus Aplysia; species Aplysia californica. The sequence goes on along the minus strand of NW_004797578.1, from coordinate 110,836 downwards.
AACCCAGCACAACATTGACATCCAGAACCAGTCTCAGCCGCTTCTGCTGCACAAGAGGAAGCCGGACAAAGGAGCCCCGGTAGGTTTTATTTTGCCACACGGACTTGTGGGTCAGACACCAGAGGCGAGTGTCTTTAGGCCATTCCCAAAGAGGGGAACATTAACATGTTCTTATGCACAGTAGAATTGTAATTGGGCTGGTTTATCAATGTCATGCTCATAACTGAGCCTGAACTACAACAGGGAACTGCTGCTTTTTCTTTCCTAATCCTTACTATCGTCATTTTACCCTCTACTTCATTTCCGGGATGCCTTGATAGTCGAAGTCACAGAGGTCAGCAGAGTAAGCCTGATTCCCTGTACGGACTTCTCTGTTGACATCCACCCCTTGGCGCTCATATGACCTTATGCAGTTGCGAGCGCCGTAAAAACTCTACTAAAACTAAAACGGAGGTTGTTTCAGAATGCTCTCAGATCTGCTGGGGTTATAGTATAGATTGTGAAGCGCATAGAACTTGCTGTTGAGCGGGGATTTGTGCTATGCAACTGCTATCTATCATTATTATTATTATTATTATCTTTTTATTATTTTTTTTCTTCTTCCCTAGCCTGGCGAGAAACCGGACCCTGAGTTCCTGTGCCTGATACCCGAGCTGTGCTACATGTGTGGGCTCACCGACGACATGCGGCAGGACTTCCAGGTGATGAAGGTAAGTCCGGGACAAAGTTATCTCAATTTACCGTCGCACAGAGGTGCTGATTTTGTGGATAGTCCCGAAATCTAGAATTCTGAAATTGTTAGGATTTTGCACTTTGTATAGAATTGTCTTTCTACTAGATGGAATGGACAATATGATGCTTGTGGACCCCGCTCAGATTTCTATAAATTCCAACATTTATTTTCTTGGTTGTGAATTTCTATTTGGTTAGTGTCAGTATGATGGTCTGGAAACACGAATATATTTGAATGGGGTCAGTATGATGGTCTGGAAACACGAATATATTTGAATGGGGGCTGTACAGAGTAATTTTGTCAAGGTTAGTGTAAGTGTTTGATGAAATCGGCAATTTGATTGTATGGATATTGTCAAAAAGTGCACGCCTTTCATCGTTTTTTCTCGAAAGTGCGCAACTCTGATAGTTTCCTGCATGGGCAGGCATGTCCAAGTTGCGGCCTGAATGAAGCAATTTCGAGTACCTCACAGGGCAAATCAGGAGAAAACTGGGGGAAATCAGCTGAAATGGCCAAGCTCTCAAAAGTGAGACCAAAACTGATACAGTTGCATTGTCAATCTCAGGCATTTTGTGAGGTAAAATATTAGCTCTGTTGCTTCCAGTTTTAATTTTTGAAATGGGCAGTTGTGTCTAATTGTCACCTCACTATGGGCCACATTTATTAGTAACTCCTGGGTTGGCTCGCACGTGGGACTGAGATTGCTTGCAGGGACCTGTAAACCCATGCCTGACATAGACACTAGATGTTGTCGATGTTTAGAAGATAATAATAAATAGCATTTATACTGTGCATTTCCATTTCCTAAAAGATGCTCAATGCGCATGACAGTGAAAAAGACATCACATCTTAAAAATTAATCGACAAGTGTGTACGTAAAACAAAGTATTATACATATAATATAAATGCATATGTGTAAAATTTTATACCAGAAAAACAGTCTCGCAGTGAGGTTGAAAATGTGTTCACTAAAAATATACAATGTAATAAAAATTCACGAACTGTCAAAATAAAAGTTGAAATGTGAGTAACTAGAAACATTCATTAAAACATTAATTCTATACAGAAAGAAAAACATTTCCGTTCTCTCTCTCTCTCTCTCTCTCTCTCTCTCTCTCTCTCTCTCTCTCTCTTTCTCTCCCTCCCTCCCTCCCTCCCTCCCTCCCTCCCTCCCTCCCTCTCTCTCTCTCTCTCTCTCTCTCAACCTCTCAACCTCTCTCTCTCAACCTCTCAACCTCTCAACCTCATGCCTACCCCCGTGGCGGTGCTACTGAAGGGTCTTTAGGCTATTCCCAAAGGGGGGACATTGATCATGTTCATATGCACAGTAGAATTGTAATTGTAAATCGGCTGATTCATCCATGTCATGCTCATAACTGTGCCTGAACTGCAACAGGGAACTGCTGCTTTTTCTTTCCTAATCCTTACTATCTTCATTTTTCCTCTACATCTTTTGTATGTTTGTCACACTTTTGTGACCCGCTATTTTCTGGGTGCCTTGATAGTCGAAGCAGACTTTGTGCTGCTGAAGCGAGAGAGGTGAGCAGAATAAGTCTGATTCCCTGTAAGGACTTCTCTGTTGACCTCCGCACCTTGATGCTCATATGACCTCATGCAGTTGCGAGCGCCGTAAAACCTACTTACTCAAACAAACGTGGGTGGTTGGCAGGTGCTCCGGTGTGATTTACTTCTTCTTTCCTATCTAACATCTATCGTCCTTATCTCCCTTCATCTTTTTTATGTTTGTTACTCTCTTGTAACAGCTCTAATCTTCTGGCGCTCATTTGACCTTATGCAGTTGCGAGCGCCGTAAAACCTCCACTAAAACTATAAAAAAAACAAACACGCTCAAACCATGTGTCCGTCTGAATTCCTCAGGACCTGGCTGTCCACACGAGGGTGACCCCGGCTCAACGCCAGCTGGCCATGAAGAAGTTTGTCAACAGCGTCAACAGGAGTCCCGAGGCTTGTGCCGAACTGGCAACATGGGGCCTGGAAATTGAGAAATCCACCGTTGATGTGAGTGATGTCGTTATGTATAAAGTCTACTGTCAGTATTGTCGTTATGTTTAAAGTCTACTGTCAGTTTTGTCGTTATGTATAATCGTTATGTATAGACCTGTATGGTTCCTGGATGGGTGGTTGATGAGTGCTCTGGTGTGGTGTGCTCCTTCTTTTCTATGAAATATCTTTTGTCCTTATCTGTCTTTCTCCTTTTTTTTGGTATGTTACTTCTAGTTGCACTCCTTTCTTGGGAGAAAATTTAAGACGGAGTAAAATTCTTATGCAATCCTTTGGTTATTAATGTTACTTATCCATTTTAAAAAGAGTTTGTTTTTAAAAATACAACATAAGACAGGTCTTGAGCTTCTTCTTTCCTATCAAACGTCTATCGTCCTGATCTGTCCCCCTTTTTTGTGTATGTTACTCTCTTGTAACACCCAGTCTTCAGCACTTATATGCCCTTATTGTATTGCAAGCGCCGCAAAACTCTGACTAAAACAGACTGATCATGAAACTGTTGAGATTTAATCGGTTAAGTTAAACAATTTTTTATTTTTTTCTTTTGTGGTTCTTTTGGAGTGCTACAGTGTGGTTTGCTTCTTCTTTGCTATCAAACAGTTATAGTCCTTATCTCTCCTTCTTTTCTGTATATGTTCTCATGTAACACCTTCAATCTTCTGCGCTTTATGACCTAATTGTCTTTACTTACATCACCATCACTGCCTTGGGTGACTTACAAGTGCTGTAAAACTGTTACTGAACTAATTTTTTTTTGTTTTTTTCAGATTGCCGGCAGAAGGTTGGCGCCAGAGACCATCTACATGGGGAAGAAAGAGTTTTCGGCGGGCAACCAGGCCGACTGGTCACGTGAAGCCACTCGCAACGAGCTCATCTGCCCCGTCAACCTGCAGAACTGGGGCATCTTCTTCACCCGGCGCGACGCGGCGAAGGCCAACGAGTTTGTGCGCCACATGCAGTCAGAGACGCGCAACATGGGCATCAGGTGTCAGGCTCCGTTCCGGAAAGAACTGGTCAATGAAAAGATTGAAACGTTGGTGCAGGAGCTGAGGAGATCGATAGATGACAAGGTACGTTGTTTGTTCATGCTCTGTGGATCATCTCACCTGAATTTAGCACCCAGAAAGTGGGTGGTTGGCAGGGGCTCTTGTGTGGCTCAATCCTTTCCAATCAAATATCGGTCGTCCTCATTCATCTACCTTCTTCTTTTCTTTGTATGTTGCTCTTTAGTAAAACCTCTAATCTGTGAGTGGTTGGCGGATGCTCTGGTGTGGTTTGCTCCTTCTTTCTTTTCGAACATCTATCGTCCTGATCCCTCCTCCTTCTTTTTTATGTTTGTTACTCTCTTGTAACACCTCTACTCTTTGGCACTTAAGTGACCTTAATGTTTTGCGAGTGCTGTAAAACTCATACTAAAACTAAAACTAGCACCCAGAAAGTGGGTGGTTGGCAGAGACTCTTGGTGTGGTTCACTCCTTTCCAATCAAATATCTGTCGTCCTCATTCATCTACCTTCTTCTTTTCTTTGTATGTTGCTCTCTAGTAAAACCTCTTATCTTTGGCTCTAATATGACTTGTTTGTGTAGCAAGTGCTGTCAAACTTTTATAACTAAAACAAAACTAAACAAAGCACCCAAAAAATCCCTGTTTGGTCAGTTTTGCAGCACAGTTGTTTGCCAGACTTCGGTTCTGTTGCAGTAAATGTTGCTGAGAAAGACTCATTTTATTTTTGTTTCTTCATTATTTTTTCTGATGAAATCATGGACAGATTTGGGGGATCAGAGGTGCCTGTTATCCGGTTAAATCATGAAATCCAGATTTCTGAAATTTTCAGGATTTTGTAATATACCCCTGCTTATGCATAATTTATTTGTATTTTAATCTTAAAAAAAAAAGACATGTATTACACTTTAATTAAATAATCTTTATACACAACGCAAGATGAAAAAAATAAGAAAAAGGAAAAGTGTGTGGACTTTGATGATGATGATGATGTCTTGTCTTGTCTTGTCTTGTCTTGTCTTGTCTTGTCTTGTCTTGTCTGCGCCATTCTGTGTGACATGGGGGTGCTCTCTGCTCTCTTCAGGTTCAGCTAGTTGTGGTGATCAATCCGACCAGCCGAGACGATCGCTACTCGGCGATAAAGAAAGTGTGCTGTGTGGAAGCTCCGGTGCCCTCTCAGGTGAGTTCTGTCACTAGGTCAAGTCATATTGGGTTTTTAAGCACTGGGGGGCTATCCCGAAAAATGATGTTTTTGAGAAAATCGAAGATAAAGTTTTTTTACCCTTGTTCCGTTTCTTTAAAAGACAGGGAGAGTTTTCTCTATAACCTAACAAATATACACACCAACGAAACCAAACTTCTCCAATAGGTATTGCAATGCCCCACTTTTGGTGTAGGTCAAGATTTCTGGAACCCCCCGAAATCTATCTGGATTAGCTCGCTTGTCCTTAAAAGCGTCCATTTCGTCGCTCATCTGTTTCGGTGTACTAGGCCCCAAATTTTTTCTTTAAAAGAAAATTGCTGTCTCTTGCCAACACAACTCTGCAGTGGATACCAGGTCACTGTGGCATTCATGGAAATGAAAAAGCAGATGGCTTAGCCAAAGAAGGAGCCAAAATGACCCAGATTGAAGATGCCATGGATCTCTCAGAGTCAAAAACACTAATAAAAACTGCTTTAAGAAACAGATGGAAAAGGTCCCACCCTAAGCACAACAGACATGACCCCTACTACATACTAAATAGAGCAGACCAAGTCACAATCTTTCGACTCCGTTGTGGCCACAACAGATCATAATATGCACACCAAATTAAAAGTGGGAGAAACAGCGACCTGTGAATGTGGACACGACCAAGAGGACGCCAACCATGTCCTTCAGCACTGCCCGCGCTACGCCACCCTTCGCTCACAGACCTGGCAGAATGTGGCTCCCCTTGAGAGATAACTCTATGGCAGTCTTTCAGAGTTGAAGCGTACTACACAGTTTGTACGCGACATCGGACTGACTGTCTAGCTGCTGTCATCGAGAACGAGGAAGAAGAAGAAGAAGCTGTCTCTTGATCTGTTGTATCGGTTGTATGTGCTCAAAAAATATTTTGTCAAAATCTAAATTCTAAATGTTGGGGGGGGGGGGGGGGGGGGGGGGGGGGGTTGAAAAGATGCATGGTTGAGGTGCAATTTTGAAAAAGAATGAAATAATTTTCTTTGCTGTGAAAAAATGTTGCTCTCTAGGCTTAAAACATGAACAGAGTGGGTGGTTGGCAGGTGCTTTGGTGTGGTTTGCTTCTTCTTTTCTATCAAACATCTATCGTTATGCAGTTTCGAGCGCCGTAAAACCTCTACTAAACCAAAACATCTATCCTCTTTATCTCCCTTCCTTCTTTTTTTTGTGTTTGTTACTCTCTTGTAACACTTCTAATCTTGGGAACTTATATGACCTTATTGTGCTGCAAGTGCCGCAAAACTCTTACTAAAATCACTTTCCCTTTTCTTCCTTTTCTTCATGAAGTTGTCATGTGCATGTCAGAAAAATTAACTCTTTCTGTTTGAGGGTTGAGGGTGGGGTATGTGTGCGTGCGAGCGAGAAAGAGAAAAGAGAGTGAGAGAGACGCACAGACAGACAGATGACAAAGAGTGTGTAGATGAGTAAGTTTATTGTGTTTTCACCATGCTACAGCAAAGTTCTCTTTGTGGAGATCAACAACTCATCTTATCTGTCTTGCCTTATACGGAATTTCCCACCTTTGGAAGTTTTGTTTCGCTTATGAACGAGTCGGTCGTCCTTTTGTTGTTCCACAGGTGATTGTAGCAAGGACAATATCCAAGCCAGAGAAAATGCGCAGCGTGGTTCAGAAGATTGCGCTGCAGATCAACTGCAAGCTGGGCGGAGAGCTGTGGGCCGTGAAGATTCCGCTGGTGAGTGGGTTTGGTTTTTGTTTTGTGCTTTAGTGGCGTGAAAGAGCTGTGTAACTTTTACACGTGTTGTTGAAGATAAAGATGAGATTAGAGAAATTCTTTTGCTCCTTCGTTTCTATCAAACATCTATCGTCCTGATCTCTCCTCCTTCTTTCCTATCAAACATCTATCGTCCTGATCTCTCCTCCTTCTTTCCTATCAAACATCTATCGTCCTGATCTCTCCTCCTTCTTTCCTATCAAACATCTATCGTCCTGATCTCTCCTTCTTTTTTGTGTGTGTGACTCTTTTGTAACACCTCTAATCTTCGGCACTTATATGAGCTTATTGTGTTGCAATACATGAATATTGTATGTTGTTCACTTTTGATATATGTGTCGCGACGCGGTGGAATCAGGTGCTCTTATTTTTTGGGCATGTGGAGTTTTCGGTATCATCTTAAAGCTTGTTCATTTTTTTTCCTTTCAATTTAAAAAATACCAATTTATCTTGAGATATTGGTGATTGAAGGTAGAGGGGATCGCCGTGTTACAAAGGTAAAATAAATGCTACTGGATCGCTAACAACAACAACAAAGGTAATATAAGCAAGAAAATGGCGGCCAAAATTTGGTGAATTCCCTAGCTTCAGAAACTTTGGAAACTGAAAATCTACTTTTTTTTGTACCTTTAATCAACGTTTTTTTAGTTAAATCCATACTGAAATCTGTTTTTAAATGAACGTAAAAGGTGTTAAGCCAAAAAAAAAAAATTCAATGAAAATTACCCAACTGTCGGGAAAAATGCCCCATTCTTCATTTTCATCATTTTGACAAGCGCCTGATTTTACACGATTGTGTTAAGATAAAAAACGTGACCCGTCTTATTTATGCTTTTTTTTCTTTCCTTCTTTATTTGATTCTCGCAGAAAAGTCTGATGGTTGTGGGCATCGACAGTTTCCACGACAACGCGCGCGGCAAACAGTCTGTGGGAGGCTTCGTGTGTAGTCTGAACGCGACGTGCACGCGCTGGTTCTCCAACGTCTGCATACAGCGACAGGGGGAGGAACTGGTCCACGGACTGCAGCTCTGTCTTACCAAGGGACTGCGCAAGTTCCACGCGGTCAGTACTGTACACCAGAGTTTTCTGTTTGTTTGTTGGCGTCGGTGGCCTAGTGGTTAGGCTACCGGACTCGTAATCGTGAGGTTGTGGCGTCGGTGGTCTAGTGGTTAGGCTACCGGACTCGTAATCGTGAGGTTGTGGCGTCGGTGGCCTAGTTGTTAGGCTACCGGACTCGTAATCGTGAGGTTGTGGCGTCGGTGGCCTAGTGGTTAGGCTACCGGACTCGTAATTGTGAGGTTGTGGTGTCGGTGGCCTAGTGGTTAGGCTACCGGACTCGTAATCGTGTGGTTGCGAGTTCGGGGCTTTGAGCGGCGGGCCCGACGTTGTGTCCTTGGGAAAGGCACTTTACACGAATTTAGTTTCCTCACTTCACCCAGGTGAACATGGATACCCAGCTATAGACAGTGAAAGATTTTGTCAGTTTGTTAGTGTTTGAGCGCTTAACCAGCTGCTTGCACTGTATGCTTCCCGGGAAGTTAAGAATGTTTCTGAGTATTCTGTGGTCTGCTGGGGTAGTAATAATATAGTGTAAAGCGCATAGAGCTTGCTGAAAAGTGGGGACTTGCGCTATACAAATGCTATTTATTATTATTATTATTTGTTTATTTTGTTTGAGTAAAGAGAAGCACATCGCCACAATGATGGTCTTTGAGTGCTGGGAAAAAGTAAGAGAGACAGATGGAAACAGTGTGTGGTTGGCGGGTGCTCTGGTGTGGTTTGCTTCTTCTTTCCTATCAAACATCTATCGTCCTTATCTCCCCGTTTTTCTTTTTTGTGTTTGCTACTCTCTTGTAACACCTAATCTTCGGCACTTATATGACCTTATTGTGTTGCAAGTGCCGTAAAACTCTTTGGACCCCCCAGGGCAGTGCCACTGACTGAAGTGCCTTTCGGCCATTCTCAAAGGGGGACATTTCTCGTTCATGCACAGTAGAATTGTAACTGGGCTGATTCATCAATGTCACGCTCATAACTGTGCCTGATCTACAACAGGGAACTGCTGCTTTTTTTTTCCTAATCCTTACTATTGTCATATCCCTCTACTTCTTTTGTATGTTTATCTCACTCTTGTGACCCGCTATTTCCGGGGTGCCTTGATAGTTGAAGCAGACTTTGTGCTGTTGAAGCTAGAGAGGTGAGCAGAGTAAGCCTGATTCCCTGCAAGGACTTCTCTGTTGACATCCACCCCTTGGCACTCATATGACCTTATGCAGTTGCAGGCGCCGTAAAACCTCTACTAAAACTTTTAAAAGCAGGGAGAACTTTGTCTTGGTCATTTACAATGGTAGTGGGGTAGGGGGCTATATAAATGTCTGTTTCTTATCATCATCATTATTATGATTTCCCCTCCAGGATAACCACTTCCTTCCTGAAAAAATTGTCATATTCCGTGACGGTGTGGGGGACGGTCAGCTGAACACCCTGGCTGACCATGAGGTGAAACAGCTACATCGCTGCTTCCTCAGCTTTGGCGAGGGCTATCAGCCGCTGTGCTCCACCGTGGTCGTACAGAAGCGAATCAACACCCGCATCTTCAGCAAAGTAAGATTGTCTATGTTGGTTCGGATGTTTTGGATATGAGATCTTGTTAACCCTATCCGTACAGCCGGGGGGTCATTTTGTACCCCCGGGGTTATATTCTTCACATTTTAGAATACTTCTAGTACGAAGATCTCTTTGAAACTTTCAGTTTTTCTCAAAAAATCATTTTGGCAGACTGCTATTCAAAGCGTACGAATCTGATTAACGAGTAAATTTTCTCTTTGGAAAGTAGTGGCACAGAGTTCCCCACATCATATGGATACGATAGTAAAACATGACATACGGATGGGGTTAATCAATTTAATTTCGTCTGTTGAACGCTCTGGTTAAAGTAAGATAATTTTTGTTGGTTACGTTTCAGATATAGTTTCTGTTGAACGCTCTCGTTAAAGTTTGGTCATTTTTGTTGGTTATGTGTAGGATGTGAGTTCTGTTAAAACGCCCTGGCTGCAACATTCATTGCACCAGGGCAGTGCTGTGTTTGATTTACTCCCATCTTCAGTTGTTTTTTGTGTGTATTTCGTTGGGGGGAAGAAGAAGCTATTTGTATATGTATGAATGTCGCTGAGATTTTAAAAATGTTGGTTTTCCTCAGGAGGGAGACGGGGGTGTGGACAATCCAGGTCCGGGCACCGTCGTGGATCACACGGTCACTCGGCGGGACAGGTGGGTACTTTTTTCTCCTTCTTTGTTTCTCTCATCGCTGAAAGTTGGACACCTACTAATCATACGCCTGTTCCCTGAGTTCTTAACATTTTTCACACAAGAAAGATAAGCCAGTGGGTGGTTGACGGGTGCTTTGGTGTGGTCTGCTTCTTCTTTCCTATCAAACATCTATCGTCCTTATCTCCCCTTCTTCTTTTTTATGTTTGTTACTCTCTTGTAACACCTCTGAACTTCTGGCGCTCATATGACCATATGCAGTTGCGAGCGCCGTAAAACCTCTGCTAAAACATAAAACAAAAGGATAAGCCTGAAGCTCCGGTTACATAAACAATAAATTAATTGTGTCAGATTCATCGTATGCGAGAACTGTCCGTTTTATCGAGCTGTGTAGTCTGTTTAGACGTTCCAATCTATCGTCCAGTTTTCTTTCGATCAGCGAGATTCCTAGTCATTGAACCGACTGCAGATGTGCAACGCACTGGGTGACCTTGATACACAACTTCACCATTGACGATCGACTAAATAATAAAATTGCTAAAATTTACATAAACGCATCACATCGGGTTCCCCAAGAGCAAGTTTGCTTATTTTGAGGCGCTGATTCTGAATATATGAAATAAGTTTTTACTTGCCATAATTATTTTTAAAATTTTAAACCCTAAGTTTAACCACTTCAGACGGGTCACACAACAGTTGCGTGACCCCCGCCGCGACGCTCGCGACGGGTCTCACAAGCCCTGCGTGACCAATTTGGAATTTTTTTTTCGCTCTACAAATCACGCACGGATCGCGAGACCCGCCTCGTACCCTTGTTTGGCCAAGCCTGAGCTACTTAGACTTCGTTTCGTATCTCTGTGGCCAGTAGTTTTTAAGTTATTGAAGGTGAAGGACAGTGATCCCAACTGGGGTTGAACAGACCGGAACTCGCGCTTTGTTTTTTACTATACAGCTCATAGTAATCCGACAGTCGCGTCGTAGTAACGGTCGAAGAAGTCGCATGAACAAGAATCACATAATTTCACCGTTTTCTATACTTCTGTGCGTTTTACTAGTTCTAGTGTCTCAGAATATGATGAGTTTAATAGTTAGGATCCTGGATATGTACCCGAACACGGCCCGAGTCGTAGTTCTAGGGCTAGATCTAGCACTAGTACCGGTGTTGTTTTTCGCGCAACGAAATCACAACGTCGTGCCGTACATCTGTCTCATGTAATTCACATAGCTGCCACTTTCCCGCTAAATAGCGGAAACTCCGCTACATCTAGCTTTTCCCGCAACTTTCCTCCTTCCTCCGCTGGACCGCTCTTGGTCGCAAATTTCATACTTTTTTTCCCCCGCGGAAAACACCGACCCGGGAGAGAGACGAAAACGCGGTTTGCGCATGTCTGCCCGTAGCTTTCTACTTCCGTTCTTCTAGGCCCAGCGCTAGTTTCACATTGTTTATTGTTGTGGAGCAACACAGTGTCGATCGGGCATCGGGGCGTTAGCGCGCCGAGTTGTCATTGAAATTGGCGGAAATTCGAGAGAAATTGATTCAGAATGTAAAAATAAAAGGAGCTGGAATGAGAAAGAAGCAGCCGGTGTGCGACTTGAAAAGTTCATTAGAAAATTGAACTAGATCTAGATCTAGATCTAGCCGTTTTTTGCAAAAGAAATCGCGGCCCGCGGCACTCCTGTACAATTACAATTGCGGTCCCGTTTGTTTACATGACGGCTATTGGGGCTGCTGCGGAAGTGAATCTAGATCTAGATCTAGAAAATCTGTCTCTAGATCGAGATATAATCTAGATCTACACATATTTAGATATATCTAGATCTAGATTAGATAGCCTAGGCTATAATTTTAATTCAGTTTATCTCTAAATAAGAAACACACTACAGGGGCACTAAGTGCAAACTGGACCGCCATTGTACAGGAGTGCCTGTGTATCCTTGATCCGACACTGCTCTACGTCTATCTATGTACACGTTTAAAGAGAAAGAAATCTTTTTATAAGACACCAGCTGGCAAAAAAACACTGGATTTTTAGTCACCAAGTCCAAACTGTCAAATTGACTCGAATTCTTGTTAGTCAACTTACTGCCTTTATGTTTGTTTGTTTGTTGTTGTTTTTTTCAAATACATTTTAATTCAGTTGCCTATGGTTAACAATATGACAGTTTTCCCTTCCAAAACCATAGGCTAGATTTTCCAGTATATATTGCCTCTGGATCTCACTGGTTTCGGAGAGCGCGCGTACGCCTTCGCGTGAATTTCCTCCTTTTTTAAAATTTCTGAGTGGCAGCTATGAATTCAGTATATGGGTCTGAATCAATGCACAGACCAGCTTTTATATTTTCACCAAACACTCGCACATGTATACAAATCAAACCAGAACACTTTGAACTTTTATTTTTGTTGTTGCAGTGAATTTCATTCTACTTGTCATGTCTTTGGAAATTTTTCGGAAAATCAAATTCATGCCAATTTTAAAAAGATCAAATAAATTAAAGTATTAGACTTAGACAACTTTAGTTTTTTTTATTAAATTAAGCTTGAATGTTACTTTACTGTGTCAAAAAATGATTACAATAGGGTAATTCTGAGAGTTGTGGTAATTTATTGAAATACCCCCAAAAACGCCAGTCTTCAACGCTTGTGACTGGTGAAAGGGCCCAGTCACAAGTGAGTTAATCCTGAGCGGCAGCAAATTTTAAAATGATTCTACATCCTATTTTTGGTCATGGAGGTGTGGGCAGGCGTGTTGTACAGAGTTTTTACGGTGGTATATTTTGTGAAGTGGGTACTTCTTCATTATGCGGTTGAAGAATAGGTTTTCTTGTTACTGTGAAATGTTTTGTCTTGTGTGAATGGAGTGTTACGCTCATTGACCATGTGATTGACGTAAAGTGCTCAGAGCTTAGACTCGTATGGGATAAAGTGCTATATAAATGCAATCTTTTATTATTCTTATTATTACTATTATTAGTATTAGTATTATAATAATTAGTAGTAGTAGTATTAGTATTATTAGTATTATTATTATCATTGCTACTACTTTGGTAAGGGAGCAGAGCACCGTGCCTTTTGTGTAACACCTGGTGTGTGTGTGCTTGTCATGTGTGTCAGGTGCGACTACTTCATTGTGTCTTTTGTGTAACACCTGGTCTGTGTGTGTGTCAGGTACGACTACTTCATCGTGTCACAGCACGTGCGTCAGGGCACGGTGAGCCCCACCCACTACATCGTGGTAGACGACGGCCTGCAGCTCAAGCCCGACCACATGCAGGCGCTCACCTACAAGATGACTCACCTCTACTACAACTGGCCGGGCACCGTCAGAGTCCCCGCCCCTTGTCAGGTGAGTGAAAGTAAATCGATTAACCCTATGCGTATGTCGTGTTTTGCTATCGTGTTATCCATACGACGTGGGGAACTCTGTGCCACCACTTAACCCTATCCGTACGTCGTATTTTACTATTGTATCCATACGACGTGGGGAACTCTGTGCCACCACTTTCCAAAGAGGAAATTTAATCGTTAATCCGATCCGCATGCTTTGCTTAGCAGTCTGTCAAAGTGATTTTTTGAGAAATACTGAAAGTTTCAAAGAGATCTTTGTGCTAGAAGTATTCTAAAATGTGAAGAATACAACCCCGGGGGTACAAAATGATCCCAGGACATATGGATAGGGTTAACGCGGAAAGCATGTAAAATTTCAACATCTACCTTCCCCTACTTTGATGAATTGTACATGTAACAGCTTGCACAAAAAAAATAATTCCATTTTTTTAAGACAAGAAACATCCCTTGTTCCCTCAAATAAAAACATTCGTGGGCCGGGTGCTTTGGTGTGGTTTGCTCCTTCTTTCCTATCAAACATCTATCGTCCTTACCTCTCCTCCTTTTTTGTGTATGTTACTCTCTTGTAAAACCTCTTTTCTTCAGCACTTGTATGACCTTATTGTGTTGCAAGTGCCATAAAACTTTAACTAAATCTAACTGAATTCAAGGAGTCCTTGAAAACTCCTTGAATTTACATTCAAGGAAAAATGTCCTGGAAAACTCTTTCTTGACTTTCGTCGGATCAGACGTGAACAAAATTTTTGTAGGATAATCGAAATACGATTCCTTTCAGAAAAGAGTACGCCGTAAAAAATGGCCTGAATTTCCTGACCAAACAAATCTTGAATTTTAAAAATTTGTCCTTGACCTCCTTGAAGTCTCCTTGGAATCTCCTTGATCTCCTTGAAACCTTGAAACCTCCTTGAAATCTTGAAACCTCCTTGAAATCTTGAAACCTCCTTGAAATCTTGAAACCTCCTTGATCTCCTTGAAACCTCCTTGAAATCTTGAAACCTCCTTGAAATCTCCTTGAAACCTCCTTGATCTCCTTGATCTCTTTGAAACCTCCTTGAAATCTTGAAACCTCCTTGAAATCTCCTTGAAACCTCCTTGAAATCTCCTTGAAATCTTGAAACCTCCTTGAAATCTCCTTGAAATCTCCTTGAAATCTTGAAACCTCCTTGAAATCTCCTTGAATTCTTGAAACCTCCTTGAAATCTTGAAATCTCCTTGAAATCTCCTTGAAATCTTGAAACCTCCTTGAAATCTCCTTGAAATCTTGAAACCTCCTTGAAATCTCCTTGAAATCTCCTTGAAACCTCCTTGAAATCTCCTTGAAATCTTGAAACCTCCTTGAAATCTCCTTGAAATCTCCTTGAAACCTCCTTGAAATCTCCTTGAATTCTTGAAACCTCCTTGAAATCTTGAAATCTCCTTGAAATCTCCTTGAAATCTTGAAACCTCCTTGAAATCTCCTTGAAATCTTGAAACCTCCTTGAAATCTTGAAACCTCCTTGAAATCTCCTTGAAATCTTGAAACCTCCTTGAAATCTCCTTGAAATCTCCTTGAAACCTCCTTGAAATCTCCTTGAATTCTTGAAACCTCCTTGAAATCTTGAAATCTCCTTGAAATCTCCTTGAAATCTTGAAACCTCCTTGAAATCTCCTTGAAATCTTGAAACCTCCTTGAAATCTTGAAACCTCCTTGAAACCTCCTTGAAATCTTGAAATCTCCTTGAAGTCTCCTTGAAACCTCCTTGAAATCTCCTTGAAATCTTGAAACCTCCTTTAATCTCCTTGAAATCTTGAAACCTCCTTGAAATCTCCTTGAAGTCTCCTTGAAATCTCCTTGAAGTCTCCTTGAAACCTCCTTGAAACCTCCTTGAAATCTCCTTGAAATCTTGAAATCTCCTTGAAATCTTGAAACCTCCTTGAAATCACCTTGACCTCCTTGAAACCTCCTTGACCTCCTTGAAATCTCCTTGACCTCTTTGAAATCTCCTTGAACATCCTTGGATTTGGTGGGGAGTTCGATACCCATCACATTATGGACATTAGAGTACTATAAGTGTTGACACAATGTTAAATTGTTTTCCGTTGATGTGTTTTTCAGTATGTTCACAGTATTAGAAGTGGTGAAACTATGTTATATCATCGTGGGTGGTTGACGGGTGCTCTGGTGTGGCTTGCTCCTTCTTTCCTATCAAACATCTATCTTCCTGATCTCTCCTCCTCCTTTTTTGTGTTTGTTACTCTCTAGTAGCACATCTATTCTTCGACACTTATGTGACCTTATTGTGTTGCAAGTGCCGTAAAACTGTTATTAAAACTTTAAAAAAGCTATATGGTCTTCCTTTGATGTATTTCTCAGTATTTTCACAGTACTATAAGGTGGGACTCAATATGAAATTGTCTTACGTTGATGTGTTTTTCAGTATGCTCAACAGAACTATAAGTCGTAACGCAATGTTATATGGTCTTCCTTTTGTGTGTTTCCCAGTATGCTCACAGCATTATGTGACACAATATAAAATGGTCTTCCTGTTGTGTGTTTTCCAGTACGCTCACAGCATTATGTGACACAATATAAAATGGTCTTCCTGTTGTGTGTTTTCCAGTATGCTCACAGCATTATGTGACACAATATAAAATGGTCTTCCTGTTGTGTGTTTTCCAGTATGCTCACAGCATTATGTGACACAATGTTATATGGTCTTCCTTTTGTGTGTTTTCCAGTATGCTCACAGCATTATGTGACACAATGTTATATGGTCTTCCTTTTGTGTGTTTTCCAGTATGCTCACAAGCTGGCCTATCTAGTGGGAGAGAACATCCACAAGGAGCCCGCCGAATGCCTCTCCGACCGACTCTTCTTTTTGTAAATTTTTTTTTTTTTTTTAGATTTTAAAAAATTTGCCAATAGTGTTCAAGTTTTGTACCAGGCAGCAACCGTCCTATTTGCCTTTTTGGTACCACATTTGTGTTGTTTTATTATTTTTGTTGTAATTATCATTCTTTTTTTTCCCCCCCTTCTGTCCATGTGCATAATTTGTCGGCTTATATTAGAATCAGTCTAGGTTTGATTTTGTATGGAAGTGGTGTGTGATGTTTGTTATGGTTCAATGTTGTTTTAGGTTTGATGTTGTGGGAATAAATGAACAGCCGATGTTGTCTCATTCCTCCCGGTTCCCGCACATGTCGTGTAGTGACACCCCCCCCCCCCTATAGTGTAGATCAATACCATCGACCAACTGTTCCGATGTGCTGCTCCCAAAGGTTTTTATTTTTATTTTTTTCTCGGTTTCTTAATCTGTGACTGTGATGGCCTGGAGGTTAGGCTGTTGGACTCGCAACCGTAAAGTCGTGGGTTCAAGTCCGGTGAGGGATTTGACGTTGTGTCCCTGGGATGGGTATTTTATGCAAACTTTCCTCATTTTACCCAGGTGGAAATGGGTACCAGGCTATAGACAGCGAAAGATCTTGTTAGTGTGTTAGTGTTTGAGCTGAGCGTGTGCCATTCACAGCCTTCTAGGAAGCGGAGAATGTTTGTGAGTGCTCAAGGGTCTGCTTGGGTAAGAAAAGTTGTAAAGTTCTGTATATAAGTTTTACATTCTATGTTATTGCCCTAGCACAACCCTAGAACTAGGACACTCGGAAACATTCTCCGTTACTGGACAAGTCGGGAGGAAGGGCTATATGGGTTAGTGTCGGGATCTTCTTAGATTAAGCAACCGAGAGTAGTGGAAATTGTGACAAACTATCCGTCTAGCAAACAAATCGGGTGAGAGTTGGTGTGTAATATTTCTGTCAGAAGGTTTTATGCTGCTTAGTGCTCAACAATTGTGACATGTTAAGGACAAGCGGGCTAACCCAGATTTCGGGGGTTTCTAGAAATCTTGACCTACACCAAAAGTGGGCATTGCCCTACCTATAGGAGAAGTTTGGTTTCAATGGTGTGTATATTTGTTTGCTTATAGAAAAACACTCCTTGTCTTTTAAAGAAGCGGAACAAGGGTCCAAAAACTTTACCTTCGATTTTCTCAAAACAGCAAATTTTTGGAATAGCCCCCTTGTGCCTAAAAAGCTACTAATCGTAAGATGTTAAACCATGCTGGAACTTGTCTGTGAGTTGTATCCTGTATTTGGGAACCATTCATCGCTTTGAATTTTAAAATATTTTTTTTATTTGAGTTGTGCGTGAGTGTTTGTGTGATGATTGACACATGGACAGGGCATGTAAAGATTCATGTCATATATTCATGCTTGTTGATGTAGGTGAAAAGTTACCGAGAAAGGTCGCTTGTGTAGAATTTTAATTGCAGCTGGAAGGAGAGCGATGTATAGATTTTATTTTCCTTGTGCCATGTTGAGGTTGGCATGTTTGTTGATCTTGTCGCTCGCTCCTGACTGCTGGACAATTATCACACCGGTACTGGAAATAGAAGCAACAGAACTACGGTTCGCATAGAGACTTTTGGATTTCGTGGAGGGAAAAGAAATAAAATAAAATACTGTTGCACGGAAGAAGTCCACGTGGGCCGCCCACTCGTAGAAACAGTGGGTGCTTGGCGGGTGCTCTGGTGTGGTTTGCTCCTTCTTTCCTGTGAAAAATCTATCATCTCTATCTTCCCTCCTTCTTTTTTGTGTTTGTTACTCTCTTGTAACACCTCTAATCTCCGGCACTAGTATGACCTTATTGTGTTGCAAGTGCCGTAAAACTCTTACTAAAAAAATCTTAGAAACAAATAGTTTTGTCTGTTTCTGTTTCATACACCCTCTAGCCCGCACATAGCAGACGAACTTTTCTCTCCTGAAGTTTTTGTTGTCGCCTACATTATTTTCTTTGTATTCAGAACATGTACAGTACGTAGTGAAATCCCTGCTTATAGAAAATATTTTTGGGTCCCGTTGATTTAGCTGTGAGCGTGTTAATTTGTTGAGGCTGACAAAATTCTGGCCTTCGTCAAATATTTGGAAGCTGAAATCCTGTTTGACAAATTGGTATATTTTTTGCCGACACAGTATTGTTTTCCCCGCCTGTGCTCATCAGTTCACATGGTGGGTGGTTGGCGGGTGCTCTGGTGTGGTTTGCTCCTTCTCTCCTATCGAACATCTATCGTCCTTATCTCTCCTCCTTCTTTTTTGTGTTTGTTACTCTCTTGTAACACCTCTAATCTTCTGCACTTATATGACCTTATTGTGTTACAAGTGCCGTAAAACTCATACAGTTCACATGACATAAGATTTCTGTTTCAAGGTATTTGTATTATGATGGAAAGTTTGATGGTGGCACTAGAACAAGTACTCTTGTTCGTGTAAAGTGTTTGTAGAATGTACATTATGATGCGAGTCTCATTTTACTTGTCAGGGGGGTCGTCCAATGTCAAGAAAGATGTTTTTCCATTTGTGGATTTTGTTTGTAATTATGTACAAAAAAGAAAGAATGAAGTACGGCATATTGTTGTTTTCACATCCCTTTAGCTTCGAGCTTTTCGCTCTTGGCAGCGCAGTGCCTCCCTCAAGTAACCACATGTCCTTGTCATCTGGTCAAGAAGTACGGCACAGAAGTACCTTGGTTATTATCTGAATGAGGCCCTTCATCATGACCAGGCTCTGGCTTTACTTGTGGGTGGTTAGTGGGTGCTATGGTATGGTTTTCTCTTTCTTTCCTACCAAACACCTGTCGTCTCTTTCTATTCTGTGTACATTACTATCAGGCAATACCTGTAATCTTCGGCAGTTCTATGACCTAATTGTATCGCAAATGTCTTGTTGGAGCTCTCGCTAAAAGTTTGTTTTAAAAGTTTTTACTTTCTTGGGTGTTATAGGACAAATTCTTTCTACTCGTAGCCAATGAGCATAGTTCTGTTTTCTCGAGTGAGGAAAAGCATTCTTTTTTTGCGTTTCTGTGCGGATAGAAGCTATGCCTGACTTGTTTTTGAATATTGTTCCGTTTACTCCCCACGTGTGTGCCTTTCTGACCTTGAAGCTGCTTAGAAAAGCCTTGCCCTGACTTCCGTTGTAATGATCCAATGATGTTTTCATCGTATTTCTGGAGTGCGTCGTATTCTCAGGGACCTTGTAAAATGCGAACAGACTTATTCCCAAATGAAGGATTCAAGTTTTTGCACATATGTAACACGCGTGTATACTTGCCTATATTATGATCGACTCTTTAAAAAAATGAGGTCCAAAAGTATACTACATGTATTATAAGTGACGTACAGCCATGATTGGGAACAATAAAGGAGAAGTAGTGACCAAATGGGATATCCCATGAAACAATTGCCAATTTTCTGAACATTTGACGGCTGCTTGATGGGTTTTTTTTTCACAACCGGTAGTTCGAGTCATGGGGGTCAGTCGGAAGAGGAAGAAAAATTTGTGTGGATAGGGGAGGAAAAAAACCACCTAGTTAAGAGGAGAAGATTATGAGTCCAGCTTTAAGCCCACTAGTGGTACATTGACTTGTGGAACTTGACTTCATGCATGTTGGGGCCCTCCTCCAGTATGTCAGAAATTCACCTCGTATGATATGTGCGGCCTACCAAAAAATGGGCTGATTTTGGAGTCGAAGTAAACCACACACACACACACACACACACACACACACACACACACACACACACACACCACACCGGTCCCATGTTATAGGCGAGTATATACAGTAGGCCTACCTGTGCTGATCTGCACCAATGTTGTCTGCACTGGTTGAGTGCCAGTTCTTGTATATATATATATATACGTATGTTTGACATGTGGATTCATGTAGAAAAAAAACTTTTTATGACTTGTAAAGTGTAATATATGTTGCTGAGAGTGATCGTGCGATTGTCACTCGTATTTTAAAATGTATTTTGCTTGTTCTGTCATGGTTTAGTTTGACACAGTCTTGGTTTGTACATGCAATTTAAAAAATCTCATTGTTGTGTCTTTTTCCTGTGGATAATGTTCAGTAGCATGACGTAACAGACTTTCCTGGGGTCGCATTTCCTCCTTCGCTGCCTCTCGAAAAGGAATGTGGTTGTTATGGGGGGGGGGGGGGGGGGAAGGGGCGAGATTAATGCATTCCTGTCACCTTTTGACTACCAGCAGATTTTATTTTTAAAAATTTTGCTCAAGTGGACAATGTGCTGTGGAAGGGCCGTGTGTCCACCAAACCAAACACAGAAACCGACCAACCAAAAGTCGTCTGTCTCTCGGGGAAATTTTAAGCTCTGATGAAACATTTGGTGTTGTATTCATCATATTCGTAATCAGTGCCTCAAATTGAGCAAAGTCGGTGCTTATTACTAAACCACCAGTTTAAATGCTAATCAACTGTAGACCTGCATGTGAGCCTCAACCAGATTGTCTGAAAATTTTGCGCAACCCCCCCCCCCTCCCAAAAGAACTTTTGTTGGTGTCATAAGGAAGGACTTCCGAGTAACGAGCGACCACCCCAACAAACACAACAAAGAAGAGACCTAACCCTTCCCCTACCCCTAGGCCTACCCCAAAAAAGAACCTGCAACGAGCCTCATGTGAAAAGGCCAGCACAAGTCCAAAATGAAAAATATTTTTAAAATTAAAAAACCACACTCCAAAACAAACAAGGCTTACAAGGAGCATAATATAATCATAATGGCCTACATCTACATATTGCTAGATCTACAATAATAGGGTTTGATACAATAACACAATAGAATTGGAATATGAATCCTCCACATAGATCTAGATCTAGTAAACTAAATAAATCTAGATCTAGATAATCTAGATCTAGAAGAACAAGTGAATAGGATCTAGGAATAGGCCTTGAACTAGAAATCCGCATCCGATTCCGAACAGAGGGGCTCAGCTGAGTATAGATTCTAAATAAATAAATAATTCACGCACCTGATGAAATGCCTTTTACCAACATTAATATTAAAGCACAACCTTTGATAGGGTTTGACAAAATAGAATTGGAATATGAATCCTCCATTGAGGTCTATAATGATCTATATAAATCTAGATCTAGATCTAGATTCTATTATCTAAGTGAGTCGGACTGGAATGAATCCATACGATCTGAACAATTGAATTTGTCAACAAAACGAAATTCAAAATGGCCGCTCGAGCACGAAACTGAAAGAAGATAATTTAGGTCGTCGTCTTTTTTCGTATTCGCATTTCTACTCAGGTTCCGACAATTATGTCGGAAACGCCGACGTCGGCAGTCGGCGGTGCGCGCGTCGGCGGTCGGCACGAAAACGAAAGTGCCGACGGGAGAAAAAGGGGTCGCTGGCAGTCGGCCAAGCCTCGCACTACGCACATTGACTGATACAGGTGGGCCTAGCGATAGCATCGGCCGCCTCGCGGGTCGGGTCGCGATTGTCGGATTTCAGACGATTGTCGGCAAACATGCAGGTCTACAACTGTTTTACTTTCTTTTTTATTTTAAATGGTTCATCATGGTTGGACATGCCCACTTTGTGTTATTTCTCTGACGGCTTCGTGCCTGACAGAAATGAACAGATGGAATTGTCTCCCGCCGGCAAAAAAAAATGGTATTGCTACGCCTTTGTGAAAGTGGACTTGAAGGATTACTTTTTTAGTTCGTGTCTACAGTGTTGTTTATAGTGGGATAAAGCAATTTTGTAGCTTCTGATTGTCTATTTTGTAGATTTAGGTATTTAGTTGAGACTACTGAGAGTGTCGGTCTAAAAGCTTTTGAGGTTTTTTGTTGTTGTTTTAAATGAAGATGAATCCGAAGGTACACATAGTTTGTTGAGCTCCCAAAATGAAAAGTTGTCTTCCTTTTCAATGCAGCATTCTGTGTCTGCTGATCTCTGCCTGCCATTCGTTGATGATGAACTGACCGGTGTGGTAAGGGAATGTCATAGCCCTGTGAAAGGAAGGGAAAGCTTTACGTGTCTGTTCTTTGATTATTTTAAAGTTTTGCAGTTACGAATGATGATAGGGGCAGAGTTTTGAGTTTTTGACACGCACATGCATGTACGACACTAAGTAACAATGTGGTCTGGGTTTGATGGGCTGCGGTTTTAAGAGCTGAAGAAATCAGTTTTTTAATTTGGCTCAAGGTTTTGTCTTCCTACTAATTCACGTTTTCCTTCATTGAGTATCAAGAAAGCAAAAGATGTCCTTCCTTTGTTTTTCCAGAAAAATGAAGTCATAGAGTTAGACAGTCGAAATTGTCCAAGAGGGCCACCCATTGTCAAGAAGCGCAGTGGTTGTCTTGGACAATGTCATTGTCATTGTTTTAAAAACACAAGAGAGAAGTTGGAAATGGTCGTTTGGACAGCCGCCCGTTATAGAACAAGTTTGTTGACTGTTATTGTTTTTGCTCTCACAAACATATAGTATGATATAGAGAGCATTGACACAAACAATCGTTTTTGATTGGTGACCGAGTTATTGCTATTGTCCTTGTTGTAATCACCGAAATGCAACTGTTTTCTTCTGTAAAATAAGATGTGTCTTTCAGACTAAATAGATATATGTATATATATGATTGAAAAGTTAAATCTTTTGAACAAATGAAAAGATGTTTCTTGGAAATTTAAATGCCCAGAGTGAGCCAAACTTGTTTTGTTGTGCACGTTTTGTTTTTAAATCGATTATAGGTACCATGTGCCATGTGCACTGTTTGAAATTTTCCCTGAGTTGTCATGTATGTGTTCAGTCAGGCTAATTTTTCCTGTTCTTAAATCTGTATCTTCATGGCTTCACATCTCCATGCTGACATTTCAATTATTTTTAAATTTTGATGTAATAAGTGAGTTTTTCCTCTACAAGTTACCTTGTCTGTGAAGAACTTTGCAAGTTTTATTTTTAATTTTGTTGTTGTTGAACCTTGGAAGTTGATCAAATGTGTCTGACGTTGGGGACTGAACCAGTGGAAGGCAGACCTGTCCCCGTCGTTTTATGCAAGAAAATTCTGAAATTATGCAAACTGAGCCCAAAAATGTGAAATTATGAGATTCTGTTTATTTTAACAAAGGATGATAAAGGAAAATAATCACAAATTATGCCCAAAAAATGATCAAGTTTTGCTAAATTGTGCGGGGTGCATAAACCGCGGGGACCGGCAGACGCAAAGTTGGTGGACAGAAGAAACTTACATGGACACTCGCAGTCCTCGGTGACTCGCCGTAGATGTCCACGCGCTCCGGCCACCCTCCAACCTCAGACTCCTCGCCATAGACCACTACAGATCTGTGTTTGATGAAGACAGGGCCATTGTCTACTCTAAGACGACTTTGGGTGGTTAGCGGGTGTTCTGGCGTTGTTTTTGCTCCTTCTTTCCCATCAAACATCCATCGTCCAAATTACTGGATCTCTGGCTGCAACTTCTGCCTACTGTCCCTACCTCAGACAATGCGCCGTACCGAAGCAAAGAACAAATGTGGAAAACCGTGAAGACAGTTCAAAACAAAGAGTGGGCCTAAGAAGAAGTCACATTTTCCCTGTTTAAAAAAAATGAGAGATACGACAAGAAAGCACTGAGGTCGTGACCTCAAAGACCCTCACCATTTCGAATGTGGCTTCTGGGTAGAGGGACACAGCCGCATTGGCTTCTACTGGGCTAACAACGTCTCTCTGGAAAAAGTTCAGGAAAGAAAGCTTTTTACTTGTGGGTTTTTTTTGTTTTTTTTTGGATTGGTTCTGTAGATCTCTTGATGTCAAAGTCAAGTGCATGGGTTTAACGTCGTTATCAACACTATTAAAATATTATTTAAGAGGTGCGACCTCCGAATTTAACGTCCACCTCCAGCAGAACCGAGCCAAATGGGTTAAGGATGAGAGCCTTGAACTTGAAAACACAAAACAACAAGAGTCCAAGAATGTCCTGTCTGGGATTTGAACCGGGACCTTTCAGTCTGTAGTCCAGCACGTATGGCACCTCACCAGCTTGCCCATTGCCAGTAAAGCCTACTACAGAAAAGCATCAGGGAACAAGGCAAGAGGAAGACCAAGAAAGACCTGGATCCAGGGTGTGAAGAATACCCTGGGCACATACAATATCCCACCCAGCCAGGTCATCCAACTTGCTAGAGACAGGAAGCTCTTTCTCCCCTGGACGCCCTGGAGGTAAACTTAGTACATGAGGACAGATAAAGTATGAAGTAAGTAGTCCAGCACGGTAGGCCTACTGACTAGTCACTGAGCTCATGGACTCGTGGAGCGCCAGCTTTTGATGTGGGTCACCCAACCATGCCGTGATCAGGAGAATTAAAGATGTCCTAACTTTGGATGACTGATCATGACCATGCCAAGCTATCTTCCTTTCATACAACCAGCTTACGTCAAATCCTCAGAATCTTTTGGCCCGACAAGATATCCAACGCAGATCTGTTACGTAAATGTAGGCAAGAGGACATGACAACCATAATAAAAAGAAGATGGAGATGGATTGGACATGTTCTGAGAAGAGAACCAGACTCTTATTATGAAGACTGCCCTCCACTGGACACCCGAAGGACGTCGCAAAAGGGGCAGACCCAAAGTAACCTGGAGACGCACAGTAGAATCTGAAATGAAGTCCTGGAATCATTCGTGGGGAACGCTGACCAAGATGGCCTAAAACAGACAGAGCTGGAGATCCTTTGTGCTGCCCTAAACGCCAGATGGTGTAATGGGTAGTAAGTAAGTAAGTAAGTAAGTAACTTTGGATGACTTGAGTTACCGTCACAAAAACGACCCATGTCACCTCCTGAATTATCTAAATTGTGTGGATGGAGTCCGAGCTAGCGTGAAGACTGTTCTACTGTATGGTTCAGAGACATGGAGGCTCACAGCATCAGCAGCAAGGAAACTGCAGAGCTTCATAAATGGATGCCTACGAAGGATAGTGGGGATCAAGGGGTACCATCGAGTCACTAATGCTCAACAGTGGGAAAGAACAAGCCAAAGGCCAGTAAAGGAAGACATACAGGAGAAGAAATGGAAATGGATTGGACACACCCTGAGGAGACCCCTGACAAGCATCATCAGGCAGGCTTTGACGTGGAACCCACAAGGAAAACGTAAAAATGGAAGACCAAAGATGACATGGAGGCGAGCGGTACAAGCGGAAATGGAAAAGGCGGGGACATCATGGAAACAGCTAGAAAAGGATGCACAGGACAGGCTTCGCTGGAGAAATGTTGTTGATGGCCTATGCTCTACTGGGAGTTAAAAAGAGCAAGAAAGTGAGTGTCGATGGGAGTGTAAAAACACTTACCTTTATAAAGAAAAGGGTGACCTTATTTGGGCCACAGTGTGGCCTAAATAAGCTAAACCCCCCTCCCTTACCTTATTTAGGCCACACTGTGGCCCAAATAAGCTAAACCCCCCTCCCTTACCTTATTTAGGCCACATCATATGGTAGATTTCTTGAACTAACCATGGATTCGGAAGGTCGAGATTCTACTGATCTTTTTATTTAGTGCGGGGGATTATTTCAAAATAGAGGATGATTCTAAATAAGTGGACCAAGTGTAAGAGTTGTGTGTGTGTGTGTGTGTATGTGTTTGTTTTGTGTGTGGTTGTGGTGAGAGAGAGAGAGAGAGAGATCTAGAGAGAGAGAGAGAGTAAATGTAGTAGTGTGTTTGTATGTGTGTAATGTGTGAATGTTATTGTGTGCATGAGTGTCTATCTCAGTTGTACGGTCCAAATGTACATTATTTTGTTGAGAATTTTACATAGAACTCAACTACAAAACACCTTTATACAAAGTCACAGAAATATTCTTTTTGTGCTTATTGAGGTGCAGTACAGGGTGATTAAAACCTGCAAGGATAATTGGACAAAATGGGCAATATCTTACTAATGCTAATACTAATGGTCATATTTAGACAAATCCTATATCATTCTCTTTTTTTCTTAACAGCTCATGGTTATTAAAGAGTCAGCAAACTAGATCAAGGTAGTAATTTCGGATTCCTAATATTATGGGCATTCTTTAAAAAATTTAAACTTGTTTTTAGCGCTTTTTTCAACGTAAAACGGATTCCGTTAAAAAAAACAACAACAACAATGACCTTATCTTTCTTTTTTAAGGTATTGTGCATACATTTGTGTGAAACTATTTTATTCTATGCTTTCAAGTACATGAAAAAAGCTAATAAAATCAAGCAAAATGTTCTTCAGAGACATAGATCTAGTAGTAAGCCCACTGGAACATTTTATAAACCGTGAAAAGATCACCAGAAAATAACAAAATTATCTTATGATTTTCACTTGCACTTGCAATTTTTTTGACAAATTATCGTCTACCTCGTTATCTTTTTTTTTTCACATTTTTCTTCACTATTCATGACAACTGGCATGTTTTCCAGTTATTATCAAGGAAGTGGATAGGCGGACCACGGGGTCTATCTAGCCCCAAAAGGATAGGTGGACCGCGGGGTCTACCTAACAAAATGCTGTTTTAGGATGTGAACCCTGGAATCAGCGTAGTGAAATAAGTAGATCTAGGTTTGACTAAGGATCGGTGGACCCCGGGGTCAACATAGTGAAATAAGTAGATCTCAGTTTATTTTATAGTAAGACTGGCGGAGCCCGTGGTCAACGTAGTGAAATTATAAGTAGATCTAGGTTTAAATTAATAAGGATTGGTGGACCCCTGGGTCAACGTAGTGAAATTATAAGTAGATCTAGGTTTAATTAAGGTTTGGTGGACCCTGGGGTCAACGTAGTGAAATAAGTACATGTAGATCTAGGTTTAATTTTAAGGATTGGTGGACCCAGGAGTCAACGTAGTGAAATAGGAAGGTTTAGGTTTAAGGTGGACCCCAGGGTCTACCTAACGAAATTTAATACTAGTTAGGTTTTAGAATAGGTGGACCATGCGGTCACCGTAGTAAAATAAGTAGGTTTAATCACGGTGTCCCGGGGGTCCACCAATTCTTAATTAAACCTTCTTATTCCTCTACGGCTATGGTGACTCCGGGGTCCACCAATCCTTTTAAAATTAAACCTACTTATTTCACTACGGTGACCCCGGGGTCTACTAATCTTTAAATAAATCTACTTACATGTATTTCACTACGGTGACCCCGGGGTCCACCTGTCCTAAAACCTAGTATTTTGCTAGGTAGACCCCGTTTTTAACAATATCCAGAAAATAACATAAAATGAGTATATAGATCTATATCTATACGCATTTTATTAAGTATATACTTAAAAATAAAAGACTGAGCAGAGCCTCACAATGTAAATTCTGTGCTCTACACGTAGTGAAAGTCTTAAGTTTGCGCAAAACAGATTTTAGAAAAAAAAGTTGATCTAATTATTCTAATAAAAGTAAAAGTGATTGTTATGGTGAGATTTGTTATTATTAATTCTGGAAATACAGATAGTTGCTGAATCTAAAATTAACTAGAACTGTGCAATTCGTTTTATTTCAATTCCAAAGCCCAAAGGCATAGCAATGAGTTAGATCTAGATCTAGCAGTTGTAGGCTCTCTGGCTGCTTCTAACATTTGTCTGCTACTACTGATTCTAGACAGGGAATCTTATCTAGATCTAGATATCACCTGCACTATTAAAGTCAAATATATGGTAAAATAAAAACAAAACTGTGAATCGCTTTGTCAGTCAGTACATCCCAATTGCCATAGCAGCACGTATTAATAGTTGAATAATTATACCGAAGCAACATGTTATCACAGTGTGCAGGGGAGAGCGGGGTGCCCGGGTCGCTGACCGGTCGATTCGGTGGTTCGGCTTTTGTAGATCTATGCATTTTTTACGGAAAGCCCTATTACTAGATCTATTAGTGTTGTGAAAACTTCAACCTCTACAGCTAAGGCGGCAAAAGATGTTGGAAAATAATAATACGTCCTGAAGTTTCATAATTTATACAGAATAATACAGCTAGTAGTTTTTATCTCATCGAGTTATAAAAATGGCCTTGTAACTTGTTTTCAGAAGCAAATTTTAATAGTTACAGTTCTACCGAATCGATTTTCACGCAAATTCAACCATTTTGATGACCATTTCTTTTCCTTTTAAAAAGATAAAGGCCTGTCGGATGTGGCAGTGCGATTAACACTAAGTTGTTTAGACCCATCAAAACACAAGGCTTCGTGGCCGATCACAAAGGTCTACGGGGCTTATCGAGGCCGATTCGCCCTGCCGCGTGCACGTTCACTAAACTGCCTACTAGATAGAATCTACTACCAAAGATTCTTCTCGATCTTTGCTACTACTACTACTACTACTACATCTACATGTAGGCTACTACTACTAGACAGTACGAGAGATGTACTACTACGAGACAGTACGAGAGAGTGCCACCCAGGCAAAGATAGTGTAACTTTGACTCAGCCACGTTGTGTACACACTTTTTATACCCCAAATTTGACCCGGAAGTCCATTCGGAGGATTTTTTACTTGACCAAAGTGTGCCAAAATGGTAGCCTAGATTTTGCCCCTCCATGAAGGAAAAATCTGGCCCTCATTCAAACCATTGAGATTGAGCAAAACTTTGCGTATCGTGCTTTGTTCTTACAATATTCATTATGATATATATAAGTTGTACACTGAGACAAAACTGTACTAAATGAGAAAGGTGCACCATTATGAAAGTGGAACGAACTCAGTTGCCTTAAAAGGGTGTCCTCTGGTAGTTTGAGCATGTGTGGCCTAAATAAGCTAAACCCCCCTCCCTTACCTTATTTAGGCCACCTGTGGCCTAAATAAGCTAAACCCCCCTCCCTTACCTTATTTAGGCCATATGTGGCCCAAATAAGCACTCCCTAAAGAAAAACCCAACCTTTTTCTGAGTGTAGAACATTGACATTTGTATCTGCCTTATTATAGTTATAGACATCTGAGTTGTGCAAAAGTTTTCCCCATTGTCGTTTGTTTTCCCAGTATTCTTTCCAAGCTTGACACGACATTTATGTTTTTGGTCATGTCTCGGTGCGAGCAACACAACCTGACCTTTCCTTTACTCACGTTGTCTGTTGAGTTGTTTGGTGAAGTTATCGTAAGTCACAACCTGACCCTTTCCTTTACTCACGTTGTCTGTCGTGTTGTTTGTTGAAGTTATCGTAAGTCACAACCTGACCCTTTCCTTTACTCACGTTGTCTGTTGAGTTGTTTGGTGAAGTTATCGTAAGTCACAACCTGACCTTTCCTTTACTCACGGTGTCTGTCGTGTTGTTTGTTGAAGTTGTCGTCAGTCTATGGAATGGGAAAAGTTTCTAATGAGTTGTGATGTTTCTTTTGAGGTTCATTGTAATTTTTTTTTTTTACTTTCAAAGAAATTCCTTGAGATTCGGTTCGAAGATTCATTTTATTTTCAGTGACAGCCAGGGATGGTGGCTTTGTAACAAAGGTTGTAGCAGCAGATTGAGCTCGTAAGAGTTGTACAATTACTAGATCTAGATCATCAGTGGATGTAGTACTACGCCTGTTGTACTTCAATCCGTGTATAATAAACAAGTTGTGGTGCGTCATTCCATAATCTTCCAAAGCAATTTCTGGGGTTTCCTGATGAAGCCATATATACGAAGAAAGACTTCAAGGGACATTTTACAGTACAGTTTTATTGTTTGTTTTTTTTCCTAGTTTTTTTTTAACTGAAAAAAAAATTGAGTGCCCAACTCATGATTCAGATTTGGGCACTATCTTTTTAAAAATAAAAATTACTCAAACTCAAAAATCCAAAAAGTGACTATGGTAATAGTGGAATGACGGATGATTTGAAAATTCTACTGTAATTCTTTTTCTCCGATACATGTATAAAAGAAATTATCATGAGATCACCTTATTTCTCCTGTATATCAAATTCCTCTGTACACAACCATTAAAGCCAAAACGAGAACATAAAATGTTTATTTTGTTTTTTTTGTTATTATGTTTGTTTTTGCAGAAACAAGTCTTTATGTAGATCATTTTGAGTTACACATCAGTTGCGTCGGTGCTTGAAGAATTTCCTGTTGGCCAGTCCGCAGAATACAGAACATGAAGAAGACTTAGCATTTAGAAGAAATTATTTTTTATTTAATTTATGCAAGTGTTTTTGAACCCCCTCCCCCACCCCCCAAATTAAATCTAAACAATTTAGATCATTTAGGAGTGGACTTAGACCGTGCCTGTCAGGACCAACCTGGGCTGAGAGTGTGAGACTGATCCGGGATATACAACATCCCAGCATGAAGACGGAGATACTCAATAAAAATTCTCCCCTCTTGGGAATCGAACTGAAGTCTCCTGCCTGTGATGGCAAAATGCACAACTGCTACACCACAGATGCTGCTGAATAAGACCCTCTGTCATTTTTACTGCTATTATCAGTATTATTTCTACTAATTTTTAGTCCCCACACGGTCCTTTTGAGAACTGAGAGTGGGTGCTCTGGTGAGTCTGGAGTGGTTTGTTCTTCTTGTCGATCAAACATCCGTCATCTTGACCTCTTCTAGTGGGTGGTTGGCGGGTGCTCTGCTGTGGTTTATTCTTGCTGATCTAACATCCGTCATCTTTACCTCTCCTTGTGGGTGGTTGGCGGGTGCTCTAGTGTGGTTTGTTCCTCTTGTCTATCAAACATCCGCCATCTTTACCTCTCCTCCTTTTCTTTGTATGTTACTTTCTACTACATTTACAGTAACACTTAATTTTAATAATATTGAGCGCTAATAATTCCTGCTGAGTTGCAAGTGCTGTAAAACTCCTACAAAAACAAAAAAGAGAGCAAAACTGAATGCAGGAGTCAGTTAAATTAATTAAATTACTTGACCACCAATTCAATAAATCAGTACGATACCTTAGTTCTAGTTGTGGTCACTGGAGACAAAATGGGTCACTGGATGAGGAAGTGATCGCCTTAAGGGACATGAGGCTAGGAAGGAGCAAATCACACCAGAACAGCCGCCAAGTGGTGGAAAACTTTTACTAAAACAATTTTTTTTAAATAAATAAATAACCAACAAGGTGCTTTGAAGACAGGGAAAATATTAAACTTCAAATGTTTATTTTCACGACTTGGCTGAGTTAACCGACATGATAAAAATGGCAACACAGTGCAGCGTCTCTATAACGGCATCGCCGGGACCAGAAAAAAATGTGGTTACAGAAAGTTGTCCTTATAGACAGGCAACCAAAAATATTACTAATACATATATAATAAGGAACAAATCGGGACCTGAGCACCATGTCGCTATACAGAAGATGTCGTTAGACTCTATATGGAAGGTCGTTACAGAGAAGCTGCACTGTAGATTTGTGACAATACTGAGCAGATCACAGGGGCAAGCAGTGGACGATCTCTGGCGAACATTACACACGCTATGTGCCAAAAGTTGTGATACACATAGTCATACATGATATTGGCCAGCTTTACCTGTCATGGAAAGCAAAACATGACCCGTCAAATTGTGCAAGGAAATACACTGGAAAAAATTCCAGACCACACTACCATTGTACAGTTCAGCAAGCACATTGTGAAGTTGGCCGGGTGCGGAAATCTTTGCCTCATGTACAAATTTCATTATGTTTGCGTTTTAGTAAAAGTTTAGACATAAAATACATAAATGTATTGAAAAAATCGGGGACCTGACCTGAAAATATGTTGGCTATGTGAATGTTTCCCTGTACATCATGCACATATATATATTATAATATATTATACACATATTATATATATATATATATATATATATATATATATATATATATATATATATATATATATATATATATATATATATATATATATATATATATATAAAAAGAGGACTGGACAGGCATGGACCAGGAACACAGGAACATGTACATTATTGACAACAGGACGAAAGGCAGAACCAGTTATTGCGATAATGATCACTGAGGTTATCAACTGACAAACAGGCAATTGCTAGCAGCATACACAACTATAATATATAACATTATACAGAGGACGACTCATACTGTCACAACTATAATATATAACATTATACAGAGGATGACTCATACTGTCACAACTATATATGTGAGGCATCGCGGAGAAATCAGGCGCTCGTCAAAATAATGAAATCCAAAAAATCCGTATTTTTCAACCAGTTTGAAAATTTGTCGAATGTTTTTTGTTGTTGGGCGCAACACCTTGTACGTCAATTCAAAAACACTTTTTTTGTGTGGATTATATGGAAAAACGTTGATTAAAGGCATAACAAGTTTTATTTTGCAGTCTCCAAGGATTCTCAAGCTATGGAAGTCACCAAACTTTGGCAGCCATTTTCGCGCAAATTTTACCTCTGAAACCATTGCAAATATCTCGAATTCTATTCAAGATTAACGGATAAACTACCTTTATTAAGATTATACGAATAACTCCATATGCCCAAAAATTGACGAGCGCCTGACTCCACTGCGTCGTGTCACATATATATATTCTATATATATATATATAGATACTTCTGATGACTCATATTGTCACAACTATATATATAAACAGATAACATACTTCTGATGACTCATATTGTCACAACTAAATATAGACAGATAACATACTTCTGATGACCCATATATTGCCACACTCACAGGGGAATTCATTCTCTGAAGGGACAACATATCTGTACAATAATGATAAATAATAATAACATATAATGTAATATATGTCATTTGTATAGAGCAAACTTCTGCTCTAAGTCAAGCTCTATTTACAATTTATTTTATTACCCCCACAGGCCTGATAGCATTCTGAAAAAAAATCTCAACTTCCTGGGAAACATACAGTGCAAGCTGGCTTTTACAGGTGTTAAAACACTAGACTAACATACTGACAAGACCTTTAGCTGTTTATGGCTAGGTACCTATTCCCACCAGGGTGAAGTGAGGAAAATTTGTGTAAAGTGTCTTTTCCCAGAACACAATGATGCACTGAGTTGAGCCTCCATTCCCCGAACCCACAAGCTCACAACTACGAGTCCCGGCGACCTAACCATTGATTAGACTACAAAGTTCTACAAATGCCACAAAAAGGTACATGTACGATATACCTGTTACATTCTAGAAAAAGTCAGATATGATGAAATTGATCTAAATTACCATGTCCAGCTCAAAGTAAGTCACTTTCTAAGCACAATCTACCACGCACATAGCAAAATCGGAGAGACGAGGAAATCTTTTATCTTATGAACAAATTTTACACTTTGCAGTCACACAGCCAGCAGTACAAAACACCCCATCAGGTCACACAGCCAGCAGAACAAAATACCCCATCAGGTCACACAGCCAGCAGTACAAAACACCCCATCTGGTCACCCAGCCAGGAGAGTGACTACAACGGACTTCTCGGGCCTGATGCAGAACTGTGCCAGAAGACAGGAACGGATACTTTTCACCGTCGCGTTATTGCACCAAGTGACTACAAAGTGTTAACTACGCAGATCTATGTAGAATAAGAAAACATTCGCAACGTGAAAATTTGTTTGCTACGTGCGTGCTAGAGTGTAAATCATCTTGAGGAAGGCGTACATATTATATATTATGTACAACGATTATAATCTTATTTTGTGTAACTTTCTCTGTCTGGTTTTGTGCAAACTGATGCTGGTTCAATTTCAATGATGCTCACAGATTTGTCTACAAACAAAACCTGTACATTTCGCAACCCCAATGCTTTTTTGTCCTATCTCAATTTTTGTACTTGGAAAATGTGACATCTTCTTATACGGGTGGTGCCCACTACAGCTGGATCAGGCCAATCGCACGACTCGATCGCCTAAAACTGAAAACAAACACGTATGTTTTTGAGGCGATCGAGTCGGTCGATCGGCCGATCCCAGCCGTAGTGGGCACCCCATATTAAGCTCACTCTTTGTTATGAACTGTTTTCACTGTTATTAAAAATGGAGATCATAGGACAAGAAAGCACTGAGGTCGCCACACTGAGGTCGCCACACTGAGGTCGCGATTTGGTTCTGTGGATTGTGCCCCTTTACGTGTCACAAATAACGAAACGTACGACACAGCTGGAAGTGACATTACAATAATATATCAACATGACCATAAACAGGAGAAGACGGAGATTTTTGAAACATGTTTAGAAAATATCAGAGACAAGATTGCCCTATCAGACATGGTATTGAAGACCTAATGGAAAAAGAAGAAGAGGTAGACCAACTGACAGCTATAGGAGTTCTGTCAGAGATAAGGCAATCACCCGGGGGCTGGATATGTGTCAAGGTTAGAGGAAGTGACCACGGACAGACGAGCAAGGCATCAACTGCTCTCTGTCTTGTGTACATGACGGCACAGAGAGAGAGAAAGTAACCCCCCCACCCCCCGGGGGCGGTGCCACTGACTGAAGTTGTCTTTAGGCCTTTCCCAAAGGGGGGATATTGACATGTTCTTATGCACAGTAGAATTGTAAATGGGCTGATTTATCGATGTCATGCTCATACTGTGCCGGAACTACAACATGGTCGTGTTTTGTGCTTGATCAACAGTCTCTGCACTGACCCCTTGAGTACCACATGCATATATGCACATATTATTATGATATATCATAGACAAACAAACATATCATCCGGATGCTCTTCAAATGTACTACGCCATCAAAGCAAAATGTTACAGGAGAGAGAAAATAATTATTCTATTCTTTCAACAATCGTAGGTAATTTTTCTTACTTTTTTTCAAAATTTTCAATTTGAATTTCCAAAAAATATTTCTTGAGCACACGCAACCGATATTACAGATTAAGAAATTGCAATTTTTTTTAATGTAAATTTTTTTGGCTTAGTACATTTATACAGCTGGCAGACAACACAATTTCCCTGGATAATCATCTCTCCCTGAGAGCCGGTCAAGTCTTCACGTCAGTCCGACTCCGACAAACCCTGGCACTGAGACTGACGTGCCTCAGGTCACGAGTGTTTGACGAATGGCATCATCCTCTTGTAACAGATAACGGTAGCCATGACGCCTGTCAAACCTTGTGTCATTATATGTGTCGCGACACAGTGGAATCAGTCCCTCGTCAATTGTTGGGCATATGGAGTTATTGGTATCATCTTAAAGCTTGTTCATTTGCCTTGCTTTCCATGAAAAAAAGATTAAGTTATCTTGAATAGCAGTCAAGACATTTGTAATTGAAGGAGGTGCGGTTGCCTGGTTTCAGAGGTAAAATTAACGAGAAAATGGCCCCCCAATTTTGGTGATTTCAATAGCTCAAGAGTTCTTGGAAACTGCAAATATACATTTTCTGTGCCTTTAATCAGCATTTTTCTATAAAATCTACACATAAGAAAATTTTTGAATGGACGTACAAGGTGTTGAGCCAAGAAACAAAAACTCGAACAAAAAATTCCCAACTAGCCAAAAAATGCCTCATTCTTCTATTTCATTATTTTGACGAGCACCTGATTTCACCACGACGCCTGAAAAACCGGCGCTGACAGTAGGAACACATACATGACACGTATCCCCCGGCAACAAAACGGTTAACAATCCCATAGAGAGCTGACTGATAGTATCTGAGGTACCCGTGCTGTCAACTCAAACTCCTCTACCTTTCCTTAACTGGTCACTTTTAAGCACAAGGGGGCTATCCCGAAAAAAGCTGTTTTGAGAAAAATGAAGGTAAAGTTTTTGCCCCTTGTTCAGTTTCTTTAAAAGAAAAGGAGAGTTTTCTCTATAACCAAACAAATAAACACACCAATGAAACCAAACTTCTCCTATAGGTAGGGTAATGCCCACTTTTGGTGTAGGTCAAAATTTCTGGAAACCCCCAAAATTTGGGTTGGCCCGCTTGTCCTTAAAAGTGACCAATTCATGGCAGACCAAGACATTCCATCCACTGTGGTTAGTAGCGTTTGTTAGTGTGAGATAAGCATTACAGCACAGCCCCGGCACCGGAGCAGCTTACAGCGAAGACGTCAAGGGCAGGTCGAGCAGCAGAGACAAACCCGACACTTCCTTTGTGTCAGTTCCACACACGGGGGGGAGGGCGGGGCCAGCAGCTGTTATTGTGGAGCGGCTGTGGTCCCGACGCAGGGCACATGAGCGTCGTCATATGAACATCGTCACATGGAACGTTGTCACACCATCACATGAATGCCGCCGCACCGTCATATGAACGCTGTCACACTGTCACATGAACGACGTCAGATGAGCGCCGGCACAAAGCATGTCACATCAGGAAGTGGTGGGTCCCAGTAGGTGAGCAGACGTTTCAGACTTTTACTTTTCCACCTCAGATATCTGCCCTTTGTTCCATCTCTTCATGCAGCCGCTGTGCCAAGGCATCAACAAACACGCTCGGAAGCTCAAATTTGGCACCAATTTTTTTGGCTACCTCCTCGGGTATATCAACCTGTCAAAGAAAAAAAAAAAAGAACCAATGGAGAAATCTGAACAATTGATATCCTTGCTATTATGCCTGCATTCACAAAGCACATTTTCCGCTCCACTTGATGAAAGAATTCACAAACAGGCTTCAAACTCCGACCATTTCTCTTTTTTCCCCCCAGCAAGCTGTCATATATATAATACAGCACCCTGTACAACTTTTTTTCTAAATATCTCATACAAAATTTGTACTAGAATGTTGTAATTTGGAACAGAAATAATTCATTCGAAAGGAATTTGTTTGACATAAAATTCACAAAGAAGAAACTTATTTTTGAAAACGGAAATGGCTTTTATACAAGGGTGACCTTATTTAGGCCACATATGGCCTAAATAAGCTAAACCCCCCTCCCTTACCTTATTTGGGCCACAGGTGGCCTAAATAAGCTAAACCCCCCTCCCTTACCTTATTTGGGCCACAGGTGGCCTAAATAAGCTAAACCCCCCTCCCTTACCTTATTTAGGCCACACATGTGGCCTGAATAAGCTAAACCCCCCTCCCTTACCTTATTTAGGCCACATATGTAGTCAAAATAATCAAACCAATGTAAAGCATTGTTTTCTTTAGAAGTTACATTATTATTTCTTTAAAACTCTTCACATCCATTTTCCTTCACAGCCGTATCGTACATGACATGTGATGTAGAATCAATTTAAGGTCCTTGGAAAGGTGACCAGAAAATAACAAAATTATTTTGCACTTGCAATTTTTTGGACAAATTAAAGTCTACCTAATTATATTTTTTTCCCCTCATTTTTCTTCACTATAAATGACAACTGGCATGTATTGTTTACAGTTATTATCAAGAAAGTGGATAGGCGGACTACGGGGTCTATCTAGCCAAAAGGATAGGTGGACCCCAGGGTCTACCTAACAAAATGTTAGGTTTTAGGATGTGAACCCCGGAGTCAGCGTAGTGAAATAAGTAGATCTAGGTTTAACTAAGGATCGGTGGACCCCGGGGTCAACATAATGAAATAAGTAGATCTAAGTTTATTTTATAATAGGACTGGCGGAGCCCGTGGTCAAAGTAGTGAAATTATAAGTAGATATATAGGTTTAATTAAGGATTGGAGGAACACGGGGTCAATGTAGTGAAATCAGTAGATCTAGGTTTAATTAAGGATTGGTGGACCCTGGGGTCAATGTAGTGAAATAAGTACATGTAGATAGATCTAGGTTTAATTTTAAGGATTGGTGGACCCTGGAGTCAACGTAGTGAAATAGGTAGGTTTAAGGTGGACCCCAGGGTCTACCTAACGAAACACTAGTTAGGTTATAGAATAGGTGGATCCTGCGGTCACCGTAGTAAAATAAGTAGGTTTAATCAAGGTGTCCCGGGGGTCCACCAATCCTTAATTAAACCTTCTTAATCCTCTATGGCTATGGTGACTCCGGGTTCCACCAATCTTTAAAGAAACCTACTTATTTCACTGCGGTGACCCCAGGGTCCACCTGTCCTAAAACCTAGTACCAATCCTTACTTAAACCAAACCTTATTTCACTACGGTGACTCCGGGGTCCACATCCTAAAACCTAGTATTTCGCTATGCAGACCCCGGAGTCCACCTATCCTCTACAGGACTATACTATTATTATCAATTTGCAATTTTCATTGATTAGCATTTTTTTTAAAATATTGAATCAGAGTGCAGGGGAGACCGAGGCACCCGGTCGATTCGGTGGTCGGCTTTTGTAGATCTATGCATTTTTTACGGAAAGCCGTATTACCTAACCCTATTACTAGATCTATTAGTGTTGTGAAAACTTCAACCTCTACAGCTCAGGCGTCAAAAGATGCTGGTAAATAATAATAGATCTACGTCCTGAAGTTTCATAATTTA
The DNA here is from genome assembly GCF_000002075.1 of Aplysia californica. Taxonomy (NCBI): domain Eukaryota; kingdom Metazoa; phylum Mollusca; class Gastropoda; order Aplysiida; family Aplysiidae; genus Aplysia; species Aplysia californica. The sequence continues at coordinate 72,382 of NW_004797578.1, read as the reverse complement.
TTTTTATACAGAATAACACAGTACACAGTCAGTAGTTTTTATTTCATCGAGTTATAAATATGGCCTTCGTATAAAAATTGCCTTGTTTTCAGAAGCAAGTTTTAATAGTTCTAGTTCTACCTAATCGATTTTCACGCGAATTCAACCATTTTGATGATCTTTCTTTTCCTTTTAAAAAGATGTAGATCTAGGCCTGTCGGATGTGGCAGTGCGAATAGCACTGAGTTGTTTAGATCTAGATCTAGATCTAGACCCATCAAAACACAAGGCTTCGTGGCCGATCACAAAAGTCTACGGGGCTTATCGAGGCCGATTCGCCCTGCCGCGAGCACGTTCACTAAACTGCCTACTAGATAGAATCTACTACCAAACATTCTCTACACGATCTTTGCTACTACTACTACTAGGCCTACTAGCCTACATGTACTACTACGAGACAGTACGAGAGAGTGTCACTCAGGCAAAGATAGTGTAACTTTGACTCAGCCACGTAGTATACACACTTTTTAAACCCCAAATTTAACCCGGAAGTCCATTCGGAGGATTTGACCTTTTCACTTGACCAAAATGTGCCAAAATGGTAGCCTAGCTTTTGCCCCTCCATGAAGGAAAAATCCGGCCCTCATTCAAACCATTGGAATTGAGCAAAATTTTGCGTATTGTGCTTTGTTCTTTACAATATTCATTATGGTTATGATTTATAAGTTGTACACTGAGGCAAAACCATACTAAATGAGAAAGGTGCACCATTATGAAAGTGGAATGAACTCAGTTGCCTGAAAAGGGTAGTTTGAGCATGTGTGGCCTAAATAAGCTAAACCCCCCTCCCTTACCTTATTTAGGCCACAGTCCACTGTGGCCTAAATAAGCTAAACCCCCCTCCCTTACCTTATTTAGGCCATATGTGGCCTAAATAAGCACTCCCTTTATACAAACCACCTATAAATGCAAAATGCACCAATTTAAAAGTTCTTGTAAGGAAAGTCATGTAACGATTGGTTTGTTTTTTCCTTTCCTTTCCTTTTTAAAATCGAATCTTTCCATCCCTGTAACCTTTAAACAAGACGATCGACACAAAATAGAAGGAGGGGACTTTTTAGTTTTAGTAAGAGTTTTACGGCACTTGCAACACAATAAGGTCACATAAGTGCCGAAGAATAGAGGTGTTACAAGAGAGTAACAAACACAAAAAAGAAGGAGCGGAGATAAGGACAGCAGATGTTTGATAGGAAAGAAGGAGCAAACCACACTAGAGCACCCGCCAACCACCCACAATACTGAGTTCAGTAGGCCTATATCCACATTTTATTTTACCCAATCCAAACTTCCCTCCTGTTACCCAGCATTTAACTAGGTCTTGGCTACAATGAACGCATCCGAGATCAAGAAAGATTTTGTTAGAGATTAACAAGAAAAGAGTCACTTCCTGTTCCTTTCTATGGCATGAGTCAGCAGAAGTTATTAGAAGCACGATTGAAAGCTGCCGCGCCGAGTTCAACCAATGATAGTACATAACAAGATGGGCCACTTCTCTCTTTGAGCCATTTAAAAAAGTGTCCTCAAAATTTGGTGGCGCCCTCTTCACAAAAGCGCACTTTTGCGAACAGAGTTACCCTACTTGAGTTTTAAAAAATGAAAGTGAAACTAGCAAGTTTTGGGATAAATTACGGAAGAAAACGTTTTTAAAATGGTTACGCTGACAAAAAACCTCTTCCGGAGAAAAGGGTGATGGTTTTCTTCGATTAATTTGACTTTAGAATGAAAGGCGAGAGGTCATTAAAATAAAAAACCCTAAAACTCCGCACTGAACGTACCCGAACTGCTGATGAACAGCAGTCGATCTGCGCACGCAAGGACGTGTTATTCCTATTCTTCTTCTGGAAAAACGAAAGAGAGCTTCAAAACAGACTGCAGCGCCATCTGAAGCAAAGAGCATACTTCCTGCGGACACTTTTTTGGCTGAGTGGCCCATCTTGTTATTCACTATCTTTGGTTCAACTCAACATGGTGAGTAGATCTATTTATTGAGCTTACCCTTCCCTCCTGTTACCGGGGTCTATAACCACTTATTCTACAGAAATCCGATACACCCTCCGGGAAGGACTTCCGTAACGAGCGACCACCCCAACATTCGCAATAAAGAAGGGACTTTTGAGTGGGCTTTGGTAAAAGATAAGATAAGATACATCTTTATTGTCCAGGTCCTGGCACATTGGTTTGGTGTTTCACCACGTGTACACACGCGCACACACACACACACACACACACACACACACACACACACACACACACACACACACACACACACACACGCGCGCGCGCGCGCGCACACATGCACACACACACACGTAGACTTACAATCACATGCATAATATAAATGAGCAGCAATAAACAGTCCCCGTCGTTTTATGCAAGAAAAATTCTGAAATTATGCAAACCGAGCCCAAAAATGTGAAATTATGCGATTCTGTTAATTTTTACAAAGAATGATAAAGGAAAATAAACAGAAATTAGGCAAAAAATGATCAAATTTTGCTAAATTATGCGGGGTGCATAAAACCACGGGGACAGAATAAACAATAATAATCGTAAGCTAGATACACACTCAATTTTATTTTGATGTATGCTCTAAGGTCGTAAGTATACTTTATACAAGATGGTTTGTAACAGATAGGGTTTAGTAAATATTACGTTGGGCAATAAAGAAAGCAAACTGGTTTTGTTCAATTTTGTGTTCTCTTGCCTTCCTTTGTCTCTTCACCTGGAAGGTGTATTATTAGTGACAAGTTAGGATTTTCTTTAAGAAGTCTGCCACGCGGGTGGTCGGCGGGTGCTCTGTTGTGGTTTGCTTCTTCTTTCCTATGGAACATCTATCGTCCTCATCTCCCCTTCTTCTTTTGTTACTCTCTTATAACACATCTAATCTTCTGGCGCTCATATGACCTTATGCAGTTGCCAGCGCCGTAAAACCTCTGCTAAAACTAAACGATAGTCTGCCACGGTTACATTTCAATGGCAAAACAAACCATAGGCCCTAGCATGAACTCTGCTCAGTTTGTGTTCTACAGGGGAAGGTGTTGATTGATCCTTCTCTCCTGTTACTTTCCCTGCTGTTACCCGGGGTTTTGGTAACAGGAGCGGCCAAAACGTAACAGGAGAAGAGGGAAGAGGGAAGGGAATGCGTTGAATAGCTTAACTGACCACAGTTTGGAACAGAATGCGAGGAAGGCCTAGATCTAGTCAACGCTTTCTAATAGAGTAAACGAAAGACAAAAAAGTATCAAACTGAATTCATGTCTGTGCTTTTTCAACTCAACACCAGGATTGTGATTGTGTATATTTGGGTAGGAGGGTGGGACTGAGAGTAACAGCAGAGAACAGAAGATAACAGTCCAGGAAGGAAGGGGCGCATGTCAAAAAGCTAAATTGTCCCAAATTTTGGTTGCAAAGTGGGTCATCTCTATGCTTAATTTTAATGTTGTAAACAAAAGAGAGTTATACTAATGGCATAGATCTAATCTGTACTTTCTCAACAGCACTTCTAGATTGTGAATCTGTGAATCAATAATTTAGGTAACAGGATGGAATCGGGAGTAACAGGAGGCAACAACAGAGTCAAATGAAAGACAGAACATTTTATTTTCCTCTATTTACGATAATAATTACAACAAATGTTTGTCCTTCCAAAGTCTCGATCCTTCTGTGTAGATAAAATACAACTATTAAATGCAACACCCGGTACTAATTTATATGTCTAATCCCAGAAGGCCCTAGGCACTAAACAATGCAGAATCATTTCTCAGCTGACAAATCAAATGACAGAAAATGAACGTTAACGTGAGACCATTTAGCAACACATATATGTTATGTACGCATACTCTCTCTCTCTCTCTCCCTCTCCCTCTCTCTCTCTCCCTCTCTCTCTCGGATGTCATGACACGCATTTTTCCTGGGAGGGAATTCCAAATGTTTGGGACATAGGAAGTAAAATCTCTTCCTCCCGTCTGTTTGACTTTCCGGTGGGCACTCTCATCTCGTTAGATTCTCTAATATCTTGATTGTACATATGACCCAATAAGGTCCTTAAGTGTAAGATATTATTGTGGTGGTTTTTTGTGCGCTTGAAAATAAAATATCAGTTTTGTAGTGATTCTAGTTTTCACTAGATCTATTATACAAAATTTTGTTAAAAATCTGGTTTCAGTTTCAGATCTAGATTCTTTTATCTAGTTACAAATTTAGACATCCATTTCACGCTCATGCAGAGATTTTGATGGTGACTGAACTAAAACTATTTTAGTGGAAAATTTACCACAAAGCAAATCAGCTTAACATGGTTGACATAGCTGCATTATATATGCCACTCATGCTAGACCTAGATTAATTACACAGACAATTAACATACCCCCCCCCCCCTTTTTTGGAACAGGCAAAATTGACTCCAGCAGAAAAACAAAGAAGGTACAGAGAGAGGCGAGACAAAGACCCAGTAAAGAGACTGCACTACCTGCAGTGTGAGAAGCAAAAGTACATCAAAGACAAGGAACGAGGAAAGAGGAAACTTGTTGTAGATATGACCACAAGAGAGCAGAGGGCAGCCCGTGAGGAGTGGAGGACAAAGAAGAGAACCTCGAATCGAAAGAAGAATTTCAGCGAGGCTGGTGACAGGACACCCGGTGCCCCATCCTCAAGTGTACAGATTCCCAGACAGAGAATGAGGGCTTTCAATTTAAAGGACATCAGTCCAGAAAAAAAGAAACTTAAAGTTGAAAATGATCGACTTCAGGAGAAACTAGCTGAAGAACGAAACAAAAGTAAAAAATAGGAGCAAAAGTTTTAAAAACTTACAATTTAATTGTTTCCTGACAAGAAACCGGTTCTGAATGAACGGACACCCAACTCCAAACCACAATAAATGGTGTCTATATAGTGTCTGAGTTACAATCTGACAGCAAGAACACAGAGTCAGAAGAACACTTCAATGTGAGGCAGCGTGGTGGAATCAGGCTCTCGTCAATGTTTGGGCATGTAGAGTTATTGGTATCATCTTAAAGCTTGTTCACTTGTCTTTATTTGGAAGCAAAAAATATCCATTTATCTTGAATACAAGTCGAGATATTTGCAAAAGAAGGAGGTGGGGCTCACCTGTTTTCAGAGGTAAAAGTAGTGAGAAAATGGCTGCCAAAGATTAGTCATTTCCTTAGCAAAAGAGTCCTTGGTCACTGAAGATTTACATTTTTTATGCCTTTAATCAACGCTTTTCTGAAAAATCAACACAGAAATGAGTTCTTTAAAGGGCATGAAAGGTGTTGAGCCAAAAAACAAAAATTTGAAAAAAATTCAAAAACCTACGGAAAAATGCAAGTTTCTTCACTTTGATTATTTTGACGAGAGCCTGATTCCACCACGCTACCTCACATATTCCATTTTGCTCTTGTGGAAGAATTTTAAAAAAGGAAAAAGAAAAACGAAAGCATTCGAATGCTGGCTTCAGGAGAGATAGTAAGAAAATACAAAATCCAGAGAAAATTCTGTAGAACTATCAGCACAAACGGCAAAAGGAAACTGAAGGAGAACATGCCTTCAACTCTGCAGATGGAAAAGGGGCACATTCGAGATTTTTTTCTCCCAACAGTTGCAAAGAACAGTGTCATTTTGTGGAGTCTCTGATAGCTTAGAGTGTGAATCTTCTTCCATCTGAGCAGACATGCTTCCTGTACTACATGAAGTAACAGACCAAAACAAGGACATTGATGGTTTCCACTTTTTTGGCGATGGAGGACCATGCACTCAATACATACAGAAAAAAACCACTTTTTTTCTTATTGACCGAAAATGTTGAAAAGTTGGGGGTCAGATATGCCACATGGAACTTTTTCGAAGCTGAACATGGTAACGGTGCTCTGGACGGAATTGGAAGCTCTGTAAAACAGACAGCAGATCGACAGGTCAGATACAATGCCGACATTTGCAACACCTCACAATTTGTGTTAGAGTTAGAGTTAAAGCTAAATAAGACAGAAACTTTGGTGAAGGTTTACGAAGCATGTGAAAGTCAGATAGAGGGAATAAATAATAATAATAGATAGCCTTTGTATAGCGCATATCCCCGCTCAACAGCAGGCTCTGTGCGCTTTACACTATATTATTACCCCAGCAGACCATAGAACACTCTGAAACATTCTCAGCTTCCCGGGAAGCATACAGGAACCCAATAGAAAACCAAATATCAAAAGCTCTGAAATTTATTCCAGGTAAAATGAAACCACACCAAACAATAACAGTGGATCCACAGAGTATATAAGGTCCTGTACAGAGACATCTGTTGCAGTTGCAGCCCAGGTTAAGAACACATAGACTACGCAACGAAAAGGCACAAGTCCAATGAGTCAGACAAAGTGGTTGAAATTCCAAGCGCAGAACCTTGACCTGAAATACCCTCAATAAAGAGTCAATTACACCTTCCTTCAAGCCAAGCACAACCGTCATTGCATCAAGAGCTTTAGCACACCTTGAGACTTGCAGCACATTTGGAATGTTACGTCACGAGTGTGTGAAGCACAGAGACCTTACATGACTCCTCTTCTGGGAGAGCAACCAGCTCTTTCTACTCACAGACTCATGTTAGATTCCTTTGCAAAGGGGTTTATTCCAGAGGATGTGAAAAACCGGTAAGGAACATTGTTTTCTGTGAAAGTCAAAGCAGATGGCGATTGTTTGCCTGGAAGTGACGCAATGTTCGCTTTTGGATCAGACGTCCTACATGAACTGAACATCCTACATGAACTGAACATCCTACATGAACTGAACATCCTACATGAACTGAACATCCTGCATGAACTGAACATCCTGCATGAACTTTAATTTTATGCAGCTTATTATACAGATGAAAAACATTTGTGTACGGCTTTCACTCAGATGACCTCTAGTAATGAGCTGGGTAACGCTTATGCAATGTATTCTGACAAATTTTGTCCAGGAGCATATTTCAATGTTAGAAAGATTTATGACGAAGAAGTCTTAGGTCTGACAAAGTCCAAGTCATTTATGTTACGGGCATTTTGCAAACTTTTGCTTTGTCGAGTGTACTTCAAATGCAAATATTTTCAGTGCACCCACAAATGGGGAATGTGTTGGTCCGCAAACCCCTTCATAGATTGATCGAACCAAGAGTGAAAAGTGCTTACGAAATACAGGGATGACACTTTTCCGCTTTTTTCCAGTATTTTGATCCTATCCGCTATTCCGTTATTGAGATCGAGATAGAATCTATAGTTAGTAACAAAAAAACCCAACAAACAAACACACACACACACACACACACACACACACACACACACACACACACACACACACACAACTTGCACCAAATGTTGAAATAACGGAAAAACGAAGACTTCGCCATAAGTTGAAATAACGGGGAGAAAAATACCCCGGAAGATTTGGGTTTCAAATTAATAATAATAATAATGAAGATCATTTCTATAGCGCCCACTCCCGTGTAAACACAGCTCTAGGCGCCTTACATAAATGCATGTACGAATAATATTCACGCACGCTACACACACGCACAATACACACACACAAACACACACATATACACATACACACACACAAACACACACATATACACATACACACACAAACACATACATACACACTCACGAACACATAACACGCACACATGTATGCCAAACACACACACACACACACACACACACACACACACACACACACACACACACATCTACTTGCTTATCACACGCACACGCTTACACATCGTCACGAAATGAGCATAAAATAATATACACAATGCAAATTGATATTCATATAATAGTAATAGCGAGACCGTGGCACATGAAATTTCAGCTGTTTTAAAAAAAGTTGAGTGGCATCCCTGGAAATAGCATTCATAATGTGGACCTCAACTAGAACAAAGAATCGACGCAATATTATTGGCTGCCAAATCACTTTGTCACCCTCGTTCCATTCAAACAAATGTAAAGAGTTAATTCTGGTCTGAAGTTAGCATCGACAAGTACCGTTGTTGTTTTTTAAATATACAGTCTTACTAATCAGAGAGAGGTGCACAGCTAGCACGCAGGTTTTGTTGTTGTTTTTTGTTGAGTTTTTTTCGTTTTCTTTAGCAGAATTCTGTAACAAACAACAGTAGTTTTGTCCACTTGAACCATCACATGTCGCCTTTTAAAAATGATAATGGAAGAATGACAGGGATGTAAAATGACAGGCCTAGGGATGTAATTCATTTTTGATGATGATTATGATCTCATCGATGATAAAGAAGCCCTTTACAAATTACGGTGCGAAACGTTGAACCCATATTAAATTTGAAAAATCTATTAAGTCTCAACCCCTTTTTTTATTCCCTGTTACCTACAACAGTGAACTTATCGATGATGATGATGAATATTTGATGATATTGATGAGGATGAAGGGAGGAAGAAATACGGACTGAGTTAACTTGTGCTTTTCTACCTTGGCTTTGAGCTCGTTTTGAGCAGGCATAATTTTCCTACTTGTGTGGAATTTAAAGCTTTAAAAGTTCTTTTCCTCATGTAGACATATACCACTACTACTACTACTGACTACTGCGACTTCCCCTACTGTTACTACTACTACTACTGCGACTTTCACTACTACTACAACTGCGACTTCCACTACTACTACTACTACTACTTATTATCGTTATATTAAAATTAATGATAATATATGATTTGATGTACATAATATTTTATATGACTTCTTGCCATAGCGTTCCCCTTTCTCTAGTCTTCCCGGTTTGCGTTTATTACACCTTTTGGCATTGTGACGCTGATGCGCGCACTTTGGTTACTATAGCTAGTATAGCCGTTAGACCTAACATGATTTTTTAAAATGTTCCTGATGAAGCCCTTGATCCGGCGAAACATTGAACCTTTATAAAATTTTCTTGGAAATTCTAAAAGTCTCAACCCTTTTTTATTCCTTGCTGGCTGTTTACAACGATGATGATGATTTGACGATATTGATGATGATGATGATTTGACGATATTGATGATGATGATGATTTGACGATATTGATGATGATGATGTGGTATTCTCAAAGTTCATGTAGTTTTCATCAATTCTTGAGTACAATGCGACTCGGCTATAACAGGTCCGTCAGGACCAACAGCCAACGTCATACTCCTGTTATACTCATGTTCACATACAATGTTACTACAAATGTAAAGGCTAAAACATGGGATCATTTTTCTTATGTACTAGATCTAGCATTGGTAACTTACCACTGATTTATCAGTTATTGCAATTCTTTTTTCCGGTTAGGACAAAGAGAAATGGCGAGAGCTGGTTGTCAGATGCAGTGGTGCCCCCACGGTTGCCCCAACCACGGGATAGAAGAAGAAAGATAATTTTTGCTCCTCATCTTAATCCTCCTTATTCTCAGTCTAATGGGGGTTGACTAAACGTTAGTGATGATGCAGAGGTAACAATAATAATTGCACTTCTATGTAGCTAGCACATCTTCTTGCAGTTATCAAGAGGACCACACACAGACATGGGGTAGATCTAGCTCCCACTGCCTACTTTTCACTCAGTTCTATTTTTCATGTTAAAAGTTTTACCACCCCACGGGGACACCATGTGGTGCCAGACAAAGGCCACATTAACTTTCATTAACCCTATCCGTACGCCGTGTTTTACTATCATATATCCATACGACGTGGGGAACTCTGTGCTACCGCTTCCAAAGAGGAAATTCACTCATTAATCCTATCCGTATGCTTTGCATAGCAGCAGTCTGCCAAAATGATTTTTTGAGATACACTGAAAGTATCAAAGAGATCTTCGTACTAGAAGTATTCTAAAATGTAAAGAATACAACCCCGGGGGTACAAAATGACCCCAGGGCGTAAGGGGTTAAATAATTGACTGGATTTGCATCAACACCAAAGTGCATCCACCTTTCCCCTTCCTTCCCCTGCACACATGGTATATGACGACACATCATAAATTCAATTCATGTCAACACAAACAACTATGAAGACCCACTGTGGGTCACACAGAAGCAATTCACCGTGTTGGAAGAAAACATTTTTCTGCTGTCTTAACCGTTGTTTGCTATAGGAGTCTGTCGATAGTTGGATGTGTTAGAGCCGAGTATGTCTGTTCGAATGTTTGCTATATTTTTAAAAACTACCGTATACATTGTAAGAGATGGGACTCTGGGATTTATTGTAAGCTGGCAACAGTGAAAACTGTCAAAATTGTGACTGTTATATGAGGGGCCCACGATAATAATAATTGTTTCAGTTATTATAAAAATGTAGGTTCACAAGTGTTTTGTTTTTCATGATAATTTGCTGTTAACTTTGATAACATTATCTTGCGTTCCATCCTGTTACCCCTGTTCCCTCCTGTTACCGCCCCTCTTTACATTCCTTAAAAAAATTCTAGAAATTCTTTTTGAAAAATTAAGCATGTGATTAGCTTCACCTTACTGCTAAATAGAATAGAGATTGATATGATCAGAATGTGTTTGACCTGGGAGTGAGAATCACAAACGGAAGGTCTAACATTTGCAAAGATTTTTAATTTAACATTTTAATCCGAAATTGTTTCCTATGAATTCTAAAACTTGAGGTGTTTTTCATTATTCTGTCTCCGTGGTTTTATGCGCCCTGCATAATTTAGCAAAATTTGATCAATTTTTGCATAATTTCTTATTATTTTCCATTATCATTCTTTGTTAAAATTAACTGAATTGCATAATTTCACATTTTTGGGCTCATTTTGCATAATTTCATAATTTTTCTTGCATAAAAAGACGCGGACAGATTATTTCCCAAATGAATTGACCTAGTTTCACAAACATAACCATGCATTTCACCCACAAGACTCTTTCTAGTTTCACCGCTCTATGCCTTCTCTGTTAGAAACAGGAGAGAACATTTTCTCAGAAATTGACACAAAAATAGCTTGTACGCTCCAATTTGATTGAATTAAGCTCAGAAATTTCACACTTATGTCTATGAATAGTTGATTCATTTTTTATCAATACTATGTCTAAGTTTTTCAATAACGTTCATAAAAAAAAAACAACGAAAAAACCCCCCCAAAAACATTTTTATTTTTGAAAATGACTCATAGGCATAGATCTACATCATCTTGACAAAATAAAACTGTTAGTTTTCAACAGTTTTCATTCTAAAGCCAATACATATTTTGCTAAACAAAAGCAATAGAAACAAGGCACACAACCAGAGACTGCCCCATTAACCCTATATGTACGCCCTGGGGTCATTTTGTACCCCCAGGGTTGAACTCTTCACATTTTAGAATTACCTCTAGTACGAAGATCTCTTAGAAACTTTTTGACAGACTTCTATCATATTCTATGCAAAGCGTACGGATCGGATTAACGAGTAAATTTCCTCTTTGAAAGAGGGATCACAGAGTTCTCCACGTCGTACGGATACGACAGTAAAACACGACGTACGGATAGGGTTAAGTGGTGGCACAGAGTTCTCCACGTCGTATGGATACGATAAGTAAAACACGACGAGCAGATAGGGTTAAGTGGTCGCACAGAGTTCTCCACGTCTTATGGACACGATAGTAAAACAAGACGTACGGATAGGGTTAAAGCAGCAGGGCACACAACCAAAGCAATCAACACACACCCCCACAGAAAGTCACACTTACCTTGGACATGCTCACTTTGTGGATCTCTCCAGTTTTGTGCTCATACTCCACCGTGAATAAATTTTCCTGCGGGTCTGTTAAGATAAACAAAAAGAGTGAAATGTTCAAACGTTCACTTTTAAGTTAAAAAATACGCATAAAATGTCATTTATATCCTTCATCAGCATTTCTATCAACACACAATTTGTATTTCTGTGAGAATGTAAGTACAGTCAGAATTGTTCAAGAAGGCCACCCACTGTCAAGAACAAAAGTATATATATATATAATATATTAATATATATATATTCTAAGACAGATGGATGTCCTGGACAGAGACATTGTAATAGAAAAAAAACAAAACCCCACAAGAAGAGAAGCGGACAGTGGTGGTAGAAAATTGTCTGGGACGGGTGGTCATTCAAGTTCCTCTGTATTTGGTCACTTTTAAGGACAAGCAGGCTAACCAAGATTTCGGGGGTACCGATATCTAGAAATCTTGACCTACACCAAAAGTGGGCATTGCCCTACCTGTAGGAGAAGTTTGGTTTCATTGGTGTGTACATTTGTCTGTTATAGAGAAAACCCTCCTTGTCTTTTAAAGAGATTTCATGGGTCCAAAAACTTTACCTTCAATTTCCTCATAACAGCATTTTTCCGGATAGCCCCCTTGTGCTTAAAAGCAACCATTTGTAGGGGAAAGGCGTACACTGAGCATAACTTTCATTATCCCTTACAAGTTCTACATTACTTCCGAGGAAAAGCAATGAGGCTACAGGATATGTGATATACAGTGGAGTCCACCTGACTGTACCGAAATCAACGGGACCATCAAATGTTCTTCGCTCTAGATAAGTTGTTAAAATAGAAAAGAAAAAAAATGGGCCTTTAACTTTAAAAAAAAAAGTTTTGGGTCTCTGCTTTTCAATTAAGCATGTTTCATTTAGGTGGACCCAGCTGTGTCTGACAGACAACAATGAGTAGCCAGTGTCATGTACTCACCTTTCTTTGATCTCTGAGGGGGGACGTAGGTCTGAATCTCGGGTTTCTTCGACCTGTTCCCCGAGCCTCGTCCCCGCGGCTTCCCTTGTACTTGTTCTTGCTTGGCTTTTACTTCTTTATCATAGTTATCCCTGGAACAGTAACAAGGCTGTTTTTATGGTAATTGTTTTCACACATGTCCACTACATTTTTAGGGCTGAACAAGAAAACACACGGGGATAAATCTACGATGATTGAACTCTTCTGTGTCTTTGATTTTCACAGACCTTTCAGATTTCTTTTTTTGTTATATAATGTTGTAGAACAGAACAGAGAGAGCCATCCATGCCATTAGCTTAGGCAGGTGATTAGGGCTGGGTGGCACTCAGGTGTACAATTGTGGTCCCGTTTGCACTAAAAAATCACACAAGGCCTAGCACAAAATACTGGATATCGATACAAATTCGAATAGTCGGTATCAATGTTTTGTTTTATCAGTAGATCTAGCCTACAAAATGAGCAATAAAATTTCACTTGTTTTTGACAAGGCAAGGGGGGTTTCAGGGGGCAAGCTGACCTAAAAAAAACCCGGAGCCACTATGTACACGGTAACCGGGCATCTAGCCTCAGTGTCTTCCTACGTGCACGGCAACTGGGCATGTAGTCTCAGTGTCACGTACACGGTAACCGGGCAGTTCTCCCAAGTTCAGTCTTGTCATCTGGTGTTGCCTTGAACCCCACGTCTCCCCCGACAGTACCTTTAAAAAAAATCAATAATCCCCCCCATTCTGGAGCCTATACTTCACAGCGCACAGACTTTGAACGAACTTCGGAGACCCCAGCAATCACCGGCACTCACGATGTGATGCCAATGCATCTTATAGGTTCACTGACCCGTCACGATGGCGAGCCCGACAAGACGCTTGTATGACTTTCTTTTTTTCCCACAAGTGACAGAACAGGACAAATATTGATTTTTTTCATTCCAGTTACCGTGTACGTAGATACTGAGACTAGGTGCCCGGTTACTGCGTACGTAGACACTCTGAAAAAAAAAAAACATGGAGGGTTTCAGGGGGGCATGCTCCCCTGAATTCGACAAGGACTTGATGTTTTGCAATTAGGTTCAATAGGCTATCTCTCCATATCGGCAGGTGCATCAAAAAGTAATCGTTTAGAACCAGAAGAAGTAATCTAATCGTCGGTGGGGTCAAAACTAGAGTATTCCCAAACAGGTCCACAATTGTACAGGAGTGCCGGGATGGTAGGTACCGGTACCCAGCCCAGTAAAGGAACTCCTGGTACTACCATCCATAGATCTAGTTTCTATAAAAATATCCATAATCTCATAAATAAACCAATAATTTGCAAAGGATTTAGATCTAGATCTAAATAAAGTTCAAATTTTTGTAAAGTAAAGCAGATAAGATGAACAAGAAAAGCGCTTTAGAATAGCACAGTAGTCTACTAGATCTAGATCTAGTTACTAAGACTAAGCTTGGGATGGGTCCATGAGTAAAAAGTGTAAAAAATACCGAAACAAGAATGCAAGACTAAGACGAAATAAATACTTTGGTGAGTCTTGTTTCTACTTAGATCTAGATCTAGATCTAGATCTACTATGACTAAACTATTCTCTGGGAGACTGGTCAGTCTTCTTAGATCTAGAATTTATATTATAGCCTCTAGCCAGGTCAATGTAATTTTGTAATGTAAACAATGACCACGCAGGAGACCGTAAACAAACACTTCACTCGAAACGCTTCACATACCTGTCGATTTGATTTCTGATAACAGACTTCATGAATCCATGAGACATATTTATTCTTTGCTTAGGTTGATGAGAGGTCATATTTCGCTACAAATTCCGATTTTGGGAGATTCTGAGTCCAAAAGTAGTGGGATTGGGGGAAGTGGACAACGGTATTGACCGAAATTGAAACCAACAACAGCTGAGAGAGAGAGAGAAAGAAAGTCAAGAAAGAGAGTATCAGAAGTACTTCCGGTTGCCAAATTAGCACCAATAAACGAGCCAGATCATCGTTGGGCTGCTAGAGAAAAAAAGTCCTGTAGGACTAGCCTACATTTTCTAGTGAACATTATTTCAATGAAAGCTTTAAATAAAATTGTGATTCTCATAGTATACAATAGGCTTGAGAGACAAAAATGTAAATTGTAAATTGTTTAATTTTAAAGAAAAGGACAAACGGGCCAGATCATTGTTGGGCTGCCAGAATAGTAGAATAGAGAAAGTCCTACATTTTATTTTTAAAAATTAATAATAATTCATTTAAAAAGTAGGCCTATGTATTTCACTGAAAGCGCAACCTATGATAAAATTATGACTCTGAAAATATAGTCAGGATCTCAATAATTACAAAGTCTAACATTATTTTGTGACGTTACCTTAGCTAATTAAACACGTTGCAATGTGAGGTAGATCTATATATTATATAAATAGCCTGAGAGACAAAATCAAAAATGTAAATTTAGGGGGGAGTATAATTTTTTTTCTGAACGCCCTCATCAACCACAATTAAGATTCTTCAGTAGGCATAGGGGGAACTGCTGCTTTGTCTGTCCTCATCCTTACTATCAATACTATCATCATTTTCCTCTATTTCTTTTGTATGTTTGTCACTCTCTTGTGAACTGCTTTCTCCGGGGTGCCTTGATAGTCGAAGCAGACTTTGTGCTGTTGAAACTAGAGACGAGGGCAGAGTAAACCTGATTCTCCATTTGGACTTCTCTGTTGGCACCCACCCCTTAGCGCTCATATAACCTTATGCAGTTGCGAGCACTGTAAAAACTTACTAAAACTAACTCAAAACACTGTAGGGTTTTCAATAATGTGATCAACATACGTCAACATGGATGGTTTTCAAATGATAAATAAACAGCATTTGTATAGCACCTAATATCCCTTCTCAACAGCAAACTCTACGAACTTTACAATCTATATTATTACCCTAGCAGACCCTAGAACACTCGGAAACGTTCTTGGATTCCTGATAACTGTTCTCTCCAACAATGGGTGGTCATCTTGAATAGTCTCAACTGTGATTGGTTTTTATTAATCAAGGACATAAGGACAGAGACTTGGAAAAAGACACTTGCTTTGTAAGGCAACAAAAAAACACAATAAACACAGTCTTTTCCAAACTCAATGACATTTATTTGATAAAACCGTGGACTGTTGCCACTTTCACATCAAACAGTATATATGTCGTACATCATGTATACAGAGTTTATTTTAGTTCATAATTTTTTAAATTGCAAAAGCTGAATTTTAATGCAAGTTCTCCATAAAGTGTGTTGTTTGTACTAAATGTAGAAAAAGAGACACTCCAGCTGTAGAAATGACAAGTTCTTAACTAGTGTGGAGGCTCCTTTCACTAAATTATGTTGTTGCTGTTGTTGTCCATCCAGTGACTTTTCAGCGGGTGCCTTTCTGCCCACAAACAGTAAGCTTAAATCAAAGGGATTACTTTACACAGGGCGAACCATACATTACTTTTTCACCATACACACAATATAAAAATGGAAAAAGACAAATGGACTTGCATATGTGGTGTATCTATGTGTATAAGTATAAACAGTAAAAATCTAAAACTGTCCATCTCAGCTGTGTTATTCTCACTCATAAAAAGCTGTCTACATTGAGAGACAATAAACCAACGGGAAAAATTACAATACAGAAGCTTGTGACCACTTCCAGCTGAGTCCATCGTTATGCCTGCATGAGTCATTTACTCATCATTGTAATAGTGAATGAAGAATGAAGCAACATTACAATGAGGGGGGAAAGATAACGAAAAAAGAACTCAGAGGGTAAACAGCAGTTCTCCTGTTTGTTTCCACCAACAGTAAACTAACAGTTAAACCGCTGCCCATTTTGTTGGGACTATTAAACATAAAAGTGACACAAAAAAATGGGCAGGGTAAAAATAAAACCGCACATAAAAGTAATAAAAGCTTCATCTGTACAAAATCAGTTCCCTGTACTATCCTGAGAGGCCGGAGAAACAAAAGATGGATCTTAGTTTAGTTTTAGTTTTAGTAAGTGTTTTACGGCACTTGTAACACAATATGGTCATATAAGTGCCGAAGATTAGAAGTGTTACAAGAGAGTTACACACACAAAAAAGAAGGAGTGATAAGGACGATAGATGTTTCATAGGAAACAAGAAGCAAACCACACCTTAGCACCCTCCAACAACCCACGCCGGAGAAACAAAAGATAGATCACCCTCAAAACACAAAAACAGACAGTGAGCTAAACGCTCAATGAGTAAAATGTGGACTCATCGGTGACCCAATGGTGAGGACAGCTTGAGGAAAACTGTCATAAAACAATTCTTTCAGAAAACATTCAGAACGAAAACGCTTCCATTCAGGAAATTAAGTCACCACTGACCAAGCAATGCACCCATGTAAAAACATTAACACAAGCTAAAAGTGAAAAATGGAATGCAAACAAATTTTTTATTCAGATTTTGCCAACTCGCTGCATACGTAAACATACATAACTCAAATAATATTTGCAGGTCACATATTAATCAGCTCACTAACTTTATTATCTTTCTGTCTTTTTTCTTTCCCCAAAGAAGCATAAAACACTTGAGCACAAATAATCCGTCACTCTCATGAAGCAAATGCCACATAGTACATTCACTCTATTACCACTGAGGTATTGATAAAACTGTAACTTAAAAACTCGGTAAACATTTTGTTTAGAAAATACAGTACAGGGATGGCAAGACAAAGTTTGAGTTGAGACAAAACACCATCAAATATTCAGCAATACCAGCAATATTTCAGGCCAGCCACGATATTCATCAACACACAGAAGCTGATTCTAAAACTATGCACAGCAGACATAGTGGACTTCTCTTCCCACAATCCAGAAAACAAAAAACTGTACAGTGATCTTTGTCTTAAAAATCAGCTTTTTAAAAAAAACCTTGATCAACACAATTTACAGAAAAGTTTCACCAAAAGATTTACTCACCATAAACTTAAAATTACATAACTTCAATTATGATTATTTTTTCATTTTAACAATTTCATATTGACTGACATCATATTCTGTCGTAAAACTTTTAATTTCAGTAACAAATTTATGGTATTTCTGAAGAATTTGAATTTCTGAAAGCCATCAAATTGAAACACTTCAAACATGACAGTTCCTCGCTATATATGAAGTGACAAACAGGCAGGCTCTCCAATTGCTACTGCAAACATTTCTAACCAGACAGACAATATGATAAACATTTAGAAAGCGTTGAAATATACAAAGCCAAGGAAATGAGACAAAACCTTCATTTAGATAGCTGTACTGTAGGCGTACAAAAGTTCACAATGAATCTACAGTTATCAGAACATGCCTGTCCAGATAAAAACAATGAGATAATCTCTTTTTGAATAATTTTTTTTCGACAATACAACCAATACATGTAATAGTGCTTACGGAGCTATTTGTCTCGAGTTCTACGGTAAAATAAATTCCAGCAGACATTCAAATTCAAGCTCATTTTGACATCAGGCTATTGAAAATGTCTTGTTGTTCAGGGACTTCCTATCTCTCAATTAACGAAGACGGAGTTTTCTGCCACGGAATCCACACAGCACTGCTGTAGGGTATTTCTGCTGGGAAATCAACAGACAACACTGTTGCTAGAATGCCGTAACTCATTGAACTTTCTGGCAAAAGTTACTAAATGATGGAATCAGTTTCATTTGACGTATTATTACATCTTTGACAAAATGCTCAATAAAACTTGGCGAAATGAATAGTAAGTTGTGTAGCTGAACAGTGAAATACTATCGCAGAGCCATTCCTAATAAAGTCAAGTTGGTGAAAATAGAACCTAAAATCAGCATTAGGTAGGCCCCTACTTATACCATATTCTGAAAGACATGAAACATTTTCAATGCATGAAATGTGTGCTAGTAAAAGATGAAAAGGCTATACAGTGTGGAAATATGTACAGAACTTTAACGCTTGAGGTAACTTTGCAGCTTACTTCTGGTATTGTGAGTCTCAGAAACACAACAGTGAAGTCCACGAAAACTGATATCTGGCAGGACTGCCAGATTTTCTATGGTTTAGCTAGGTTTTCAGTTTAGAGAGTAGAGAGACAGCTCAAATAGTGAAAAAAGAACCCCCTCCAAAAAAAAAAAAAAAAAAAAAAACAATCGAAGATTCTTTTTTCTTTCCGTTTTCCAATAAACTGCACTCAGTTTACGCAGACTCTACCGGAGCTGTCACAAAAGACGTCTACTTGGGGGTCACGGGTTCTTCCTTCCTCATGCGGATCGACTGCACAGACTTTGCAAAAGCCGCGGGGTCAATCTTGGTCTCCTGATTCTTGAGCGCGGTCAGTCTGAGGACCCAGCCCCACTCACAGGGCATGCTGCTGGTGGGGATGGATGGGATCGAGATGTCCAGGCCGCCACCGGGGACCGGTTTGAACTGGAACTGTCCCGGGTAGCCCAGCAGAGAGACTTGGGTGTCGGCCGATGCCACAGGGCTCCCTAGCCTGAGAGAGTTGCTGGTCGGCCAACTTAGCAAGATGGCGTACACGGCGGGCTCTGAGCTGTTTGTCTGACCAGAGGTGTACCTGGCAACAGATGGAGATAAGGAACAATATGTACTGAAGGAAGAAGATGGGCAGAAAGAACTTTTCTTTTTTCATAAGAGTTTTACAGTACTTGCAACAGAATAGGGTCATATAAGTGCCGAAGAATAGATGTGTTACAAGAGGTTTTTTTTCCGTAAGAGTTTTACGGCACTTGCAACACAATAAGGTCATATAAGTGCCGAAGAATAGATGTGTTACAAGAGATTTTTTTTTTCCGTAAGAGTTGTACGGCACTTGCAACACAATAAGGTCATGTAAGTGCCAAAGAACAGAGGTGTTACAAGAGAGTAACATACACAAAAAAAGAAGGAGGAGAGATAAGGACGATAGATGTTTGATAGGAAAGAAGGAGGAGAGATAAGGACGATAGATGTTTGATAGGAA
This sequence comes from Aplysia californica, assembly GCF_000002075.1. Classification (NCBI taxonomy): domain Eukaryota; kingdom Metazoa; phylum Mollusca; class Gastropoda; order Aplysiida; family Aplysiidae; genus Aplysia; species Aplysia californica. The sequence goes on along the minus strand of NW_004797578.1, from coordinate 52,688 downwards.
AGAAGGAGCAAACCACATAAGAGCACTCGCCAACCACCTAAGGAACAACTATGTACAAAAGGAACAAGATGGATTGGCCATCGTCAGAACTGATGAACAAGCCATTATTTTTCGACAATATCTAACAAACAAAGTTTTTTAAGTTTTAGTAGAGGTTTTACGGCACTCGCAACTGCATAAGGTCATATGAGCGCCAGAAGATTAGAGGTGTTACAAGAGAGTAACATACACAAATAAAGACGGAGGAGAGATAAGGACGATAGATGTTTGATAGGAAAGAAGGAGCAAACCACACTAGAGCACTCGCCAACTACAAAATGAACAATTATACATACAGAAGGAACAAGATGGATTATTCATCATCAGAACTGATGAACGAGCCATTACTCTTCGACAACATCTAACAAACACAGCTAATCAGGAAAAAGAAAACCCTGAATCCTACCAGACATTTGGAGCCACAGAGTCATTCTGGTACGTCCAGATCTTGGTTTTGTAGATGGCCTCTCCATTGACGCCCAGCCACGAGCCCATCTGCCTCAGCCGCTCCTCGTAGATCGGAGCAATTTCCCCGTACGCCGTCGGGCCCACGTTGATCAACAGATTTCCACCCAGGCTGGGAACAAGGGAAAAGGGAAGGCGTTTAGGTAGTAAATACACACAGATAGAAATAGTCAAGTAGACATACATAATATATATATATATTATTTATGTATTCGATGATGGCACTCTTTGCAATATTAAGTAATAATGATGTCATTGACATTCATAAAGCACACACAGATAGAAATGGTAAAGTTGACATAAACAACAATACTGAGGAAGACAGAAGCACTCACCTGACCGTGGTGACTAGAGGTTCAATCAATTTTTTCACACACATACACACACTCACCTGATGGTGGTGCCCAACTGTTCAATGAGTTCTTACACACACACACACCCACACACACACACACATACACCCACACACTCACACACATACACCCACCCACCCACACACACCCACTCACCTGATGGTGGTGACCAACTGTTCAATGAGTTCCTCCATGGTGTGGATGTCAGCGAGACGAGCGTTGCGGCGATAACCCACACCCACACACACACAGACACACCCACACCCACACACTCACCTGATGGTGGTGACCAACTGCTCAATGAGTTCCTCCATGGTGTGGATGTCAGCGAGACGAGCGTTGCGGCGATAACCCCACGAGTATTTGTCGATGGTCATACAGTTCTCCCACTTGTGGGGCACCAGTTTCCCTGAACAGATGCAACGCACATTCCGATTAATTCAACACTTTGCCATCATATTTCGGGGAAAATCCAAAGAAACTGGGTGTTAAACATTGCCAATCGGCAAGATGAGGCGGCAAAGTGTTAACGATTGAGAGGAAGAAAACTGCCGTCTACCACGACCATAGCGAAACATGTAGGCCTACAAAGTCACCCAACACTCACAAAGTGAATCAGACATGCACATAGCCAAACACATGATCAGATTTTCAAGTCCTGAATTTGTTTTCTCATACATAATGTCTATCTATTCTTTCTATTGAAAACACATGTACTCATATATTCATAGCAACATTTGTACACAACAAAAAGATTTTTCTGCCTCATGCCGATTTCGCTATGTGGGTGCAAGATTGTAAGTTACAATATAGTGTATCAGAGTACAAAAAGATTTTCAGCAATCCTATTTCCATTGCAAAATACTTTGTATGCTGAATTCTATCAGGCTATGTGCGAGACAGAAAGCACACAAAAACAATCTTTTTTTCCCTCTTCTGGTAAGTGTTTTACGGCGCTCGCAACTGCATAAGGTCATATGAGCGCGAGGGACACATCAAACATTTTCAGTGGGTAGGAAATTTTGAATTTCGCCCGTGTGACAGCCGAAGCCTCTTCTTATCGATTTTAGACCACCAAGGGATTTTTAACGTGCGCAACTTGCACACGGGACCTCCGAGATTTTTCGCCCTTTTCCGAGAAGGCTAAGTGTAGATTTTTCCTACCAGAAGATCAGGGGAGTGGCTGAAAGACAGCGGTAAGAGGGAGCCAAGGAGTAGCAGTAGAAAGGCTGCAGAAAGTAAAAATAAATAATCTAACAGCAGAAAAATTATGACTATATGAATACGATTGAGAAAAAGAAGACTACGTTAAAAAAGAGCTTATGAGAGTACTAAAGGATTTTCAACGACACTACTTCCACGGCAAAACATTGTGCGGGCTAAATTCTATGAACCTGTGTGCCAGACAGAAAGCACACTGAGGATATGGACAGGTGAAACATGTAGGAAAGACACAACGGTGTCACGGAACAGTGGCTGTTAGTACAGGTGACCTCAATGGAGAGGTGATTGCTAAGGCAAGTTCGACTGTATTTACTCATTTTCCCCATGCAAGTGTGAGTCTGACAACTTGTTGCACAGTATCCGGTGTGTAACAAACTACAGTATCTGGTGTGTAACAAACTATAGTATCTGGCCTGTAACTAGTAACAAGGTGTGTAACAAACCTGGCTTGTAGTGGTCAGTGCAGTCCCAGAATCCTCCGTGCTTGCATCGTGTGTTGTTTCCCCATCGGTCGTTGACCACCACTGTGTCTTTCACTGGGCTGAGGGGGGAAAGGAATTTAGAAAAAGACGATCAAACAACAGTACAGGGTACAGAGAAAAGCGACAATGACAATAATAGTTGGTCGCTTTTAAGGACAAGGGGGCTAACCCAGACTTCGGGCGTTTCCAGAAATCTTGACCTACACCAAAAGTGGGCATTGCCCTATCAATAGAAGAAGTTTGGTTTCATTCGTGTGTATATTTATTTGGTTATAGAGAAACTGAACAAGGATCCAAAAACTTTACCTTCGATTTTCTCAAAACAGCCTATTTCGGGATAGCCCCCTTGAGCTAAAAAAACGACAAGTTGTGACAGGCATAAGCATGCTGTAGAGCGTGGATATGCTCTCTATAAATGCAATTATTATTATCATTATATTATTTTTATTATTATTATTACTATTATTACATCAAACTTAGTTAGGGGGGCTCTCGTGGCCTAGAGGTTAAGGTGTTGGCCTCTCATTCAAAGGTCCCGGGTTCGATTCCGGGTAGCGACCGAAAAAATTTTCTTCTCTAAAATTGTCTCCTTTCACATCCTTTCCTGATCTCTAACAATGTTCTGTTGTCTGCTTTCATTTCCACTTTCTGCCCCCACCCCCTCACCTCCTTTGCCCCGCTCCTCTGGGCTCCTGACTCTTTCTGCAGCCTTTCTACTGCTACTCCTTGGCTCCTCCTAACTGCTGTCTTTCTGCCACACCCCTGATCTTCTGGTAGGAAAGATCTACACCTAGCCTTCTCGGACAAGGGCGAAAAATCTCGGAGGGCCCGTGTGCAAGTTGCGCACGTTAAAGATCCCTTGGTGGTCTAAAATCGATAAGAGTAGGCTTCGGCCGCCACCCGGGCAAAATTCAAAATTTCCTACCAACGAAATAGTATTAGGTGTGTCCCGCGCGCTCATATGACCTATGCAGTTGCGAGCGCCGTAAAACCCTATACTAAACAAAACAAACTTAGTTAGTAATACAAACCAGCTTCTGTGGTATAGCGGTAAGGCGCTTCGCTGTCACACTCGGGTGACCTTAGTTCAGTTCCTGAGTGGAGTGAAATATTCATTAAATATCTCCGTTGAATGACTTATGTCGAAGTCCTTCAGAAACATCTTCAGGGTGTCTTTGTGGTGCTTTTTTGGGGAGCCAACTTTACCTTTTTTGGGGAGCCAACTTTACGTTCCCCTAGGGACAATTCAAATTACAACAGAAAACACAAATAAAACTCAGCTATGCTTTGTTGAATTGTGAGTTGGCTGATCTAATACGATTTTTGTATCCCACAAAATAAGCTACCACCTTTCCCCCTTTGGTCACCTGTCATTGTAGAGCCAAGCGATGAACTCCGGGGAGTTCCAGTACTCGTCCAAGGCCATCCACTCCCCGTCAGACCACACCACGTCCGGCTTGTAGCGGTTGACCAGCTCATACAGCTCGGGCAACGTCTTGGTCTAGTGGACAGGATCAAAAGGAAAGATCGATGAAAGGGAACATGATGAAGGCAAGCTGTTTGAAGGTACGGTCTAGAAAGCAAAATTTCACAGAAGAGAGGAACAAAATATCTGATCCATGCTTGAAACACAAGTACCGAAATGTAATTTTTCTTTGCATTTTTCAACATTTAGAAATTGAATTTCAACAAAATATTTCTTGAGCACATCCAACTGATAAAACAGATTAAGCCTTATAGTTTCCAATGGCACAATGGTTAGAACTACTACAATGAGGTGATACTAAAACTAAAACAGCCTATTTGATAGAAGAATTGTATTAGATTGACCAATAAATGACAAGACGTAAACTACAGCTGAGGCTTACAAGACAATACAATAATAATATGTATGAAGACTGACAAGTTATTTGAGCAGATGCTTTTATCTATAGGTCTAGAAATACTCTAGAATTACATTTTTTTACATTGAAAGACTACATCCAGCTGCCTAAGCACATGATCATCAAACACCATATATCACACCTTGATTAAGTAAGACAGACAGCACACATTGTGTGGGTGAGGCCAGGGACATTACCAACATTGCCTATTCCTAAGTATTCATGATATTCCAGTATTCTCAAAATCTATTTGTCCTTTTGGGGAAGAAAAAATATGGATAGAATTTTTTTTTAAATTTGATCTATATATTCAATATACACATATATTTTTGGTCATTATTAATTTTCTCTCATTGTTGTAAAAAACTGATGTTTTCCTGTAATTACCTTGACATACTCCTGTGTCCTGAAGCCGTTAGCTTGGTCCTTCAAAAACAATGGATTAAACCACTCAAACATTGAATGGTAAACACCAAATTTGATATCTGTATTTGAGCGTATAGCATCAGCAAGGTCACCTGGAGACAAATAAAAACGAATTTCACACAAAGTCAAATCAAATCAGCGCTGAATAGTGTTATTATGATATAATAAAATGCAAGGGAGAAAGTGGGAAGATAAGATAAGATAAGATCTAAGATAATACTAAATTATCCTAGAGTGAAATTTTTCTTGGCTGTACAGAACGGTAAAAACACAAGCAGGTGTACATACAAAATGTAAATTCGACATTTCTCTCAGTAAAATTCAATATGAAAAGAGAAGTAAAGCTGACAAAAGGTATATTCACATCAGATGCGTCGTTCTCAGGAAGCGGTCCTTTGTACAGGTGATTGTCTTGGACTAGGCCACATGACCGACAGGGCCCGAGATGTGTCAGCCCTGATGACTTACAAATTTAAATGCAACACACACTATTCGAGTGCCCGCACAGAGACCTGTACCGCAAACCACTACTGCAAGACAATACCTGGCCCACACCAGATGTGCTATGGGCCAAACCCAAAGAGGTTGTCACATTATGTCGGACTGTAAGCGGCAGACTGCCGCCTTCAGGAGGAAGCCAGTCATAGAAGAAGCAGAAGAAGCTACAGTGCAGCCTCTCTATAACGACATCCTCGGGACCAGAGAAAAAATGTCGTTATAACAGAGAGTTGTCGTCATAGAGAGGCAACAAAAAATTACTAATGATAGATATATTATAAGTAAAAAACTGGGATCTGGGCACCATGTCGCTAAACAGAGGATGTCGTTATATCAAAGGTCGTTATGGAGAGGCTGCACTATAGGTCAACAGTATTTTATACTTTCCGTTATCGAGAGTGAGTAGAAAAAAGTGCTGACAAGACCCTAATATGTAGGCCTACCGACAAGATCTCTGTTCGGTCCAAGGTCACCAGCATTCCAGTTGAAGGAATACTTGGACGGCCAGTTGGTGAAACCTTCGTGATGCTTGGTCACCAGCACAATATATCTGCGGACAGACGAAACAGTTGTCATCAAAGACATTTTGTCAAAGTCTTCATGGAATCTAAACGGCGCAAAGTAAAGCATGCTCTACAAATGTACACATATCCTTTAAAAACATTAGACTGGCGTCTGTGGTGTAGCAGTTAGGTGCTTGACCGTCGCATGCAGGAGACTCAGTTAGATTGAAGGAGAGGAAAATTTTTATCGAACACCTTGGTCTTTCTCCTGGGATGTTGCATCACTCTCAGCCTGGGTTGGCTCTGACAGGCACATCTAAAGTCCGCCTCCTAAATTATCAAAATCGTGTCGAAGGGGTTGTAAATCATGCTTCAGGGATTTTGTCCCTTTTTCTTTGGACTGGACAGACTTTACAATCTGTAAAAACAGTGAAGATATGAAAACACTTTTGATAAACTTCTCAATTATTGAAGAAAAAACACAAGTGGGGAGGTGGAAAGTAGGAACTGGTCATTAGTACAGGTGACTGTCATAAATACTTACGCAGACGACATAGAGGAAATTCCACAGTACTGTTGTGATTTAGAAAGCTAAAGTATTTTAAAGTTGATAAAACATTGATGTCCATGTTCTACCATTCAACCATAGAAAGTATGATCAATTTTTGTATAACAGATGGGCCGGGAACACAAGACAACAAGATAAAGAAAAATTAAATCGACTAAAACGGAAAGCATGTAAAATTTCAACATCTTCATTCCCCTACTTGGATGAATTGTACATAACAGCTTGCACTAAGAAAATTAATTCCATCTTTTTAGACAACAAACATCCCTTGTTCCCTCAAATAAAAACATCAGTCAGAAGTAAAAGACCCATGCTTCTGATCTGTAACAAAGAAAGGTACAGAAGGTCATTTTTACCATCATCTATCAAAATGCTTCCATCTTAACCATCTTGTTTAGTGTACTTACGACCTCAGGGCATGCATCAAAATAACATTGAGTGTGTATCTAGCTTACGATTATTATTGTTTATATTGCTGCTCATTTATATTATGCATGTGATTGTAAGCCTACTTGTGTGTGCATGTGTGTGCACGTGTGTACGTGTGTGTGTTTGTGTGTGTGTGTGTGTGTGTGTGTGTGTGTACTCGTGGTGGAACACCAAACCAAAGTGCCATGATCTGGACAATAAAGATGTATCTTATCTTATCTTAATTACATCATAGACGCTCGGTCTCAACGATAAAAAAAAGACTTACTTTGCCCCTGCAGCTTTGAAAATATCAGCCCATTGTCCGGGATTGTAAAATTCAGCTCTGAACATGGGGCCAAAATCTGCGTAAGTGAAGTCTGGTCGATAGTTCATTTTCATGAACTCGACATAAGCCAGAAGTTTCTGGCCTTGCCAGTTGTACCAGAACCATTCACTGCCAAAGCCTGGAACAGCAAACACTCCCCAGTGGATGAATATGCCGATTTTCCCCTCATCATACCATGCTGGGGAAAAAGCATAAAAATCTATGAAAACAAAAAAATGACAAACACATAATTTATATTTACACATTAGATCTAGATCTTAGGTTCTTGAAAAATAGACATTAAAATTTGACTGCAACTGCAAGGGTAGGGTAGTGAGAATAAAATTCCATCCTAAACATTTCCGTCTTGGACAATGGTTTTTAATTTTTAGAGGGGGGGGGGGTGTCCAGAGGATCAGCCATGTAGCGGTGGGATCAAGGTTTGCTTGTCCCTCAGCCAGCCAGCTTTACAAAAGGGTTCCAGGTAGGCCTAAATTCACATTCAAAAGTAGGCCCACAATCGAAATTGGGAGACTGAATTTATAAGCTGAAGAAAAAAGAAGGCTCACCACCACTTTCTCTTTTAAACATTTCTTTGTCTTAAGTGAATCAGACTAGAGAGGCTGATAAGCTGATATACGACC